>NC_136274.1:49408392-49663411 GCF_964187855.1 Myxine glutinosa
CAGATGTATAACAATCCACCAATGCAAGTTCAGAAATGAATGCAGATCCTTTACTTTGCGATACAACCGCAATTCCCGCCATTTCCACTCACGATCGAGGCCTCCACAGTGACCGCGCCTCTTCTTCCTCCTACAATTTCGTCTCACTTCTTTCACTCAAAATGCACGAAATTCTGCCGCATGAAATTATGTAGAGGCCTCGTCGGGGGGATATAAGGTAGATAAGGAAGGCGCTGTAACAGAAGAATCAAAATAAAAGTAGAAGAACATAAGGGAAATGGGAGCTATTCTGGACCCACAGCCAAACCCGACAAACCATTGCAATACACCCCGAACGTCTAGCGCCGCCACAAACTACACCATGGAATTGCAGCTGGCGCGGTTTTTTTAAACCATTGATATTAAAATAAAACGTAGCCTAAAACCACCTGGATTTTATGCTGATTCCGAATCTGTGTCTAAAACGTTTCTCCGATGTGTAGTTCTTGAGTTATAAGCGGACATCCAGACACACACACACACACACACACACACACACACACACACACACACACACACACACTCCTTTATATATAGAGATATCTCTCAAAGGGTATCAAATGACAATACAAGAACCTGTCAGGTGGTAAACAGGTTTGTATTGATTTAACACAGAATGAAAAACGGTGACTAGCCAGTACCAACATATGGCCATCTGCCAAGTACACAACAAAATACATATTTAAGATAGTTTATGACAATAGGAAGTTAACTAATAATGTTAACTAGTAAGGACAACAGGTGCAGCATGCCATGTCCTGAGAAACGTGATAATGCTGTTACTTTGATTTAGCATTACAATGTGCTAGAGATATATATGGAAGATAATACACAGTAAGTCAGCATAGATAGAACCCAGTAAGTTCACAACAATAACACTCTGGGTTATTCAGCAATTCAATAATAACAGGGATGCAAATCTAAATATCCCATCCAAGTGTGTGTGTGTGTGTGTTTGTGTGTGTGTATGTGTGTGTGTGTGTGTGTGTGTGTGTGTGTGTGTGTGTGTGTGTGTGTGTGTGTGTGTGTGTGTGTGTGTGTGTGTGTGTGTATGTATGTGTGTATATATATATATATATATATATATATATATATATATATATATAATATATATATATATATATATATATATATATATCTATCTATAATTCCAGTAATCTCTGTCTGTACGTTTGTACGTTTGTACGTCTGTACGTCTGTACGTCTGTTTGTCTGTGACCGCTGTTTCTCGACAACCACGGGTCCGATATACTTTTAACTTGCCAGGTATATTGCTGGGGACCCGAGGATGTGCATTTCAAGGTTTCATATTAATCGGACAATTACTTACCGAGCTATGTCCAAAAAACGATTCAACCAATCAGAGAGCAGCGAACGATCGCGTGTGCCGAACGTGGAGGACACACTCTGCCTCGGATGGCACATTTGAGAGCGTATTCATTTATTTCACGTTTGCAAACTATGTTGGCGTTAAACTATGTTTTAAAACTAATAAAACCGAATTTGCGATTCATTCGCTTTCCTGCGCGTTTGTGCACGCGATGGCGATTTCTTTACCAAACTCCGGAAGCCGTTCGCTTTGGACCAAACCATTGCATGTAAATAGAGGGGGGGGATTGTCACCACTCGCAAGCCGTTCGCTTTGGACCAAACCATTGCATGTAAATAGAGGGGGGGGGATTGTCACCGTACTCGCAAGCCGTTCGCTTTGGACAAAACCATTTCATGTAAATAGAGGGGGGGGATATAATTTTAGATATAGATATAGTACGGGCAATGCCCTAGTATATATATATATGGCAGTATTGCATTTTAAACCATTTAGTAAACGAATTAAGACAAACATCCATTGTGTAGTGTTTATGTATTATATCAAATTACACACGACACACACACACACACCTGTCCTGTCAAAAGTTGCACGTCCATCATTCGTTTACACTTTTTTTTTTTTTTTTGGTATACAAGGTCGAGGCTAGTGTAAGAACTAACACATAAAACACATTAAAACATAAACAGAAACACACATAAAACATAAACAGAAACACACATAAAACATAATAAAGGTAGCGGGAGACAAAAGGGAGAGAGGGAGAGGGAAGCACACAAGCACAACAACAGTAGAGAACAGAGACATCTATAGATCTGCGGAAGGAAGAGGGCTAGGGGGGAGGAGCAGTACACGAATGGACACTACAAGGAATTTCAGGAAAGAAGTCACGGTTTGAAAGAGGCGAATTTGAGGTGTATTGACAGGGGTAGAAAAGATCAAGGTTTTGCATCTCCACATTTGGAGATAAGAAATGGTGGTGAACAGCTGTTTTAAAGACCTGGAGGGTGGAGTGGGATTGAAGAGAGTGAGGGAGTTTGTTCCAGAGGCGAGAGAAAAGAGGAATGAAGGAGTGAAGGTGAGCAGAGAGTCTTGATTTTGGCAGTTTCACCAGAAGAGAGTTGCTGGCAGATCTTGTGCGTCCTGCAGGAATATTTGTGGGACAGAGCACAGAGAGAGCTGGGGGGCAAGGCCAGAGAGGAGTCGGTAGAAGGCAGAAAGACCACCAACCTGCCTGCGGTCAGAGAGTGAAACGCCCTCAGAACAGCTTAATTGCGAGAGATTCCAATGATTCCAAAAGCTTTGATTTCAACAGTGTGAAGCCGAGCTAGGTGTGAGGCAGGATCACCAGCCCAGAGGGGACAGCAGTACTCCATCAAGCTGTGAATGAAAGCCTTGTATGTGGTGAGAAGCTCAGTAATGCCAAGAAAGGACTTCGCACGATGGCGGAGGCCTAGATGGTGACTGGCTTTGCAGGCCAGCTAGGAAATGTGGTTTTCCCAGGAAAAATCGTGGCAGATAGTGAGACCCAAAAGCTTGAGCGACAGAACTTCTTGGAGAGGATTGTTGAGAAAGTAGATGGGAGGGTTGTCCAGACGGTCTTTTCAGAGAGACATAGTAAGAGTGTGAGATTTGTCAGGATTGAAAGACATGTGCCACTTGTTTGACCAGTTTTTAATTTTATCCATGTCTGTAGAGAGTGAAGAGGCTGCTGCCTGCCGATCTGAGGGTTGAGATATGGAACGGGTACACTAACCAGTCTCCATTCCTGTCATCAATCAACTTTGTGACTTTGCCAATAGCATGTAAATCTGAGCACAGCCGTTAACCGTATCTACGCCTGCGGCCATTACCACGCATTTCCACCAATGTGAACAGATTACCTTACTTCTGTAATTACCTCTAAATGACAGTTAGACATGAGTATTTAAATTTGAACATGTCTGCAAGGTGTTTATATCTTCCACACAAGACTTTTATGATCTCCACAAGGCAGCAACGCATCCTCTTCTTCTTCGTTAACATGTCTCTTGTTCCCTCCTTCCTCTTGTGAGGTCTCTCTTCTTCTTCTTGTTTCCTCCTTCCTCTTGTTCTCCTCCTCCTGGGCAGAGTTCTCTCCTCTTGTAGTCCCACCAATGTGAGCGGTGCCAATACAAAAAGAATTGCAGATTGCACTTCCCTCTCCACAGCACATTATGCCTCCATGGTTGACACACAATAGCCTGGCCAAATGTGTGCCTCTGTCATGAGATGTCTCGCCTACTAGCCCCGACTACCACATGAGGTGTTCACATCCACAAATCATGGTCTAACCTGCCTATAAATTACATATACTGTCTCCTCAGTGTCATGTATAACTAAGGACTTAACCTGACAGATCCCTGTTACATGGCAATCTAAGCGCGACTTGAAACACACGGACCATACTATACTTACCACAGTCTGGCTATCAATCCACAGCGGACAAACAAACAGACAAACAGATGAAAAATCGGTCAGAGACCGAGGACTTGCCGGAATGTACCTTTTTTTTTGGATTTGCCAACCACTCCCCACCACCACGGTCGTCTCTTCAACGCACAATCCCACGAGATATGCGGAAAGGACGACCCAAAACCAATTATCTTTTTAAGATTTACTTTTGTTAAGGCTTTTGTGTTAAAACAAATATGGCGGCCGAACCACGTGACCGATGACGTCATCCTTATTTGTTTTCTAAACTAATTTATTCCTAGATTATGCTCAAGAAATTTCATCTTTATCGGATGAAGTTTTGTACTTGTCGAATTATGACGTCATAATGGAGGCACCTATGACATCATCATTAACATATTTTATTCCCCATGGAGAGTTCTTTACAATGAGCCATGTCTCATTCAACATCTGCTGCACTTGTGCTTGTGCAATACTTACTGCTAAATAGTCCGTGATGGCGGATTCCTTCCATGCCTTGCACAGAATTTATGTTGAAGTGAGTGTTGGATTTTATCTCAATGAACCATTCGATGCACGGAGCTTTCTCCTGTGGAGTCACCATTTTCTTTTACATTCAGCCTCCAGACCTGAAAATAAAGAAAACTTTGAGTTTCTGTATCATATAAAACAAAGGGTATTGTTGTATCATTTGTGGTACTAAGTATATTAAGAACCAAAGTTGTCCAGGTGTTTTTGGAACACCTGTATATTGCCGTGTCTCCAGGGTTAAGACCCCAAGAGGACGAATGACCGAAACGAGCTTTAACTCCGAGGGGTACTTCCAACTTGGTGGGATTATGTTTTCACGCGCACGGAAAGGTTCAATGCCTTATCTTTATCCAGCCCGCTTCCTTGCACTTCGGAACCCTCTAGCTGCTCCTCCATTAAGTACACGTCTACCATTACGTGACGAGGAGCTTCTCCGCGTGCGCTGGATTTACCTCAGAACCCTCTAGCTGCTCCCTGTGTGTTTATTTTAGCTGCTCCAGCAGAAACAAGAAACTTATTTTAAAATTTTCGAAATCGCGATGAAGCGTTTTCGCACACCAATCGACTATAAAATTTGGACACTCCAGTACTACAATCAACCCTCCCTCCTAGAGAGAGATGATCATTAAAAATTCAGATTCCAAAAGCTGAGTGCAATTATTTCTACTCAGCAAGTGTCGCACTCGCACTACCTGACACAATTTTTTTTTTCCAGAGGGTTCAAATCCCACTCCTCGTCCCGGGGTTAAGACCCCAATAGGACCAATGAACGAAACGAGCTTTAACTCCGAGGCGTACTTCGAACCTGGTGGGATTATGTTTTTGCGTGCGCGCGAAGTTTTGAGGCCTTATCTGATCGGAAACACACAGGGTTATTCCGAACCCACAAACTAAGAAACAACACAAGACAGAAAGTAAAATTCAACAAGTATAAATTTATTTTCAGTAATGTAAAAGATAGAGAAAGGTGAGGTAAACAAAAATTCCGAATTTGAGACGTCTCCATTCAGACTAGTATACAAACAAGGGGGAAACGAAAGTAAAATAAAATAAATAATGGCCTTTTGTTTAGTGCCAGCACTTAGCTTTGCGTCCCCAAATGGCTGGTAAGGCTTGCTGGTCTTCACCTCAAACCACCGCGCAGGAAACGCACAAAATGGCGAGAAGTCACGCTCCTCGACATCCGAACCTGAGGTCCTTCTCGCGCTGCCGACTGCCCCGAACCGCTCTTGCTCAGTCTCTTTCCACAAGCACACACGGGCCAAAGATGAACCACCGCCCGCGACCAAGCCAGAACAACGAGGAAAATGCAAACACAGCCGTTCTCTTGAAAACCAGCACACAAGGGAAATGCGACCGCCTCCAACAAATGCCAGGACAAAATAAAAATATGTGACCACCTCCAACGAGCACCAGGACAGATAAAATATGTGACCGCCTCCAACAACGAACTAGAGCACCAGGTCAGAGCAAGAGAAAGATAGCGAGGCAGTGTCTTTCTTCCTCGGCTTTCGAATGTTCCATGCTGACGTCACACTCTGTGCAATCACCGAGCCCTACTCAATCATCCCAACGTGCCTCCACCAATCACGAAGGCCGGGGCGTGGGCTCCTCGTTACGGGTCATCGGGGGGGGGGGGGCAGAGTCTAATCTCTCTCCGAATGTTCGCATGACGTCGAAGACCATGAGACAGGGCTTGGTTGGCGCGATCGGCAAATGTGCTGGGTGTTGGTTAGCCCTGGCGACGTTGTGAGCGAATGGAGTCATTTGTTATAGTTGTTGTTTGGCGGGCTTTTTAATTGTAATAAAGACGGAGGGAAGATCACAGGGGCCAATTAGACACTGGGGAATTAACCTTTAGCCCTAGAATTACATTACACAATGTCCGCCCCTCATGGCCAAATGGAAACGCTCTTACCCGGACAGTCAGCCTACTTACGTACATCAAGATTCCTCTATGCGACACTCGGAACATTCTAATCGACATAATTATATCTCGACTGAGGTATTTCATTGTTTATCCCCACGAACACAACAATATCTAGCATATTTTAAAATATGTGGATGAATCACGTCAAAACTTTGTGGATGAGTAGGATAGGTGACATGGACAAGCTGATTTGATTTTGGTGAAAGTCCGGATCGAGATCCGGCCTATCAGTGGCATACAAAACGTAAACTGTTCAGCCTGCCAGAGGTATGCACTCTACCGAGTGCCGTTCTACTTTGTTGATGGAATGCATCATGCTGGCATATTCAGCCCGTGTGATACGGAGTTCTTGTACAGCAGAAATATATTTTGGGCCAAGACCACATTTTTCACTTATCGGTACCATCTAAGCCGGCAAAACTTTGTGTTTTTGAAAAGATCCATGCCTAGGGATGATGAATTGATATGATAACCATTGCAGAGTTGCAGGTTAATCGTAAAATTCAAGATAGCATCGAAAATGGTTATGGTTTTGACCCGAGTGTATATAATGGAAGATAAGACTCTAGGTAATGCTTCAATCTATCCAAGTAAGCTCTCATATTAAAGATAATAACATTTTTGATCCAATGGAATGCATTTTGAGGAGTTCAAAATACACTGATACATTTTTATTTTACCCAAAAAGGGTCATTTTTGACACATCTTTCAGGAAATATTCAAATGACATAATTAGATTTTTCTCCTCCATTTATTGCGAATCGTTTCAAGGATTCACCTGGTGTCTTCCTCAAATATGGATAGATATCACAAGCACGATTTGTAATATATGTATATATTTATATGTATATATACATATATATATATATATATGTATATATATATGTATATATATATATATATATATATATATATATATATATATATATATATATATATATATATATATATATATATATATATATATATATGTGTGTGCACTTCAGTCCATTGGCAAGGCATTCACAGTCTGGTAATTGGCTCCAAGAACATGTATGAAGAGGCTGCCTTCAAAAAAAAAATCTTCTTCTACAGAACTGTTGAACAGATCAGTGTGACATTTCACACATATGATCGACTAGCCATGTGGAATATAGCTTGAAATTGTTTTCGTATTCATCTTTATTGATGCAACGTAGCATAAATGTGCACAAAAGTGGTCATTAAATAGCCTAATAAATCAATCAATTTATCAATAAAGCTATGTATAATGGCAATGTATGTGACATAATTGGGTGCATGGATGATCCGGGTATATCAACCATAGCAGTCAGCCATAATCGTAGTGTGTTCAGTTTACGATGGTATGTTTGTTCAGAATGAGCAAGCACGCGAGGCGAGACTATGCGTTCCACCGAGTGCCAGTCTAGTTGCAGACTGCTGCTGCATCATATTGAGCTTGTGGGAATGACCTTCAGCAGCTAAAATGTCTCTGATGAGACCAACAATCCTTCCATCCATTTCTCTGACTGCAGTCTTCCTTCCACCGACATTTGAATATAACACATAATACCCCATAATGTCAAAGTGGAATTTTTGTTTGAAGAAATTTTTCCAAAATAATTAAAAATGAAAATCTGAAATGTCTTGAATGAATGAATGAATATGAATGAATGGCAATATCTTGAGTCAATAAGTATTCAACCCCTTTGCTATGACACTCCAACTTGAGCTCAGGAGCATCCAATTTCCTTTGATCATTGTTGAAATGTCTCTACAAATTGGTTGGAGTCCACTTGTGGCTCATTCAATTGATTGGATATAATTTAGAAAGGAACACAGCTTTCTATATGAGGTCCACAGTTGGCAGTGCATGTCAGAGCAGAAGCTCTAACATAAAGTCCAAGGTACTGTCCATAGAGTTCCAAGATAGAATTGTGACGAGGCATAGATCTGGGGTTGGGTTTAAAACAATTTATAGAGTGTTGAAAAATTCCCAAGAGCACAGTTTGCTCCATCATTAGGAAATGGAAAGAATATGGAACTCTCCCAGACTCTTCCTAGAGCTAGCCGTCCAACCAAACTGAGCAACCGGGCAAGAAGGACTTTGGTCAGGGAGGTAACCAATAACCAACCCAATGACCACTCAGAGAACTACAGAGTTCCTTGGCTGAGATGGGAGAACCTGCCGGAAGGATAACAGTCTCTGCAGCACTTCACAAATCTCGGCTTTAAGGTAGAGTGCCCAGACCGAAGCCATTCCTGAGAAAAAGGAACCATGACAGCACACCTGGAGTTTGTAAAAATGCACGTGAAAACTCTTCGACCATGAGGCAAAAGATTATGTGGTCTAATGAGACGAAAATTGACCTCTTTGGCCTGAATGCAAAGTGCTACGCCTGGCGGTAACCGAGCACAGCTCATCACCCATCTAACACCATATCTACCGTGAAGCACGGTGGTGGCAGGATCATGCTATGGGGATGTTTTTCAGTGGCAGGGACTGGGAGGATAGACGGAACAATGAATGGAGCCAAATACAGGCAAATCTTTGAGGAGAATCTGCTTCAGAGTGCAAAAGACCTTAGACTGTGGTGAAGATTTACCTTCCAACAGGACAATGACCCCAAACGTACAGCCAAAGCAACACTGGAATGGCTTAAGAATAAGAATGTGAAAGTCCTTGAGTGGCCCAGCCAAAGCCCAGACTTGAATCCGATGGAGAATCTGTGTAAAGACTTTAAGATTACTGTTTACCGATGCTCCCCATCGAACTTGACAGAGCTTGAGCAATTCTGCAAGGAAGAATAGAAGAAACTCCCCAAATCCAGATGTGCAAAGTTGATACAGACATATCCCATGAAGCCTCGAAGCTGTAATCGTTGCCAAAGGTGCTTCTACGAAGTATTGACTCGGGGTTGAATACGTATTAGATATTTCTTTGTTTCAATTTAAATTATTTTGGAAAAATATCTTTTTAAAATATTCCACTTTGACATTATGGAGTATTACGTGTGGATTAGTGACAAAACATCTCAATTTAATCCATTTTAAATTCAGGCTGTAACACAGCAAAATGTGAAAAAGTCAAATGGTGTGAATACCTTTTTTAAAAACACGATTTTTCCGGCAGATGTTGTACTGATGAAAAGTGGGATGAAGAGAAATCCATGTAACAGTCTGTATGAGTCGATTGAGGGTTGCCAGGAACTTCTCCGCCTTTACGGGTGCAAAAGACACTGAGTCCAGGTGCAGTTGCGTATGAATGGGAAGGAAGGGTACAGAGAGAGAGGGGAGGTTGGGGACATAAGATTTGGAAGCAAGCACAGAATTTAAGCATTCGGCCTTCTCTCTAGCGGATTAGGCTGTGGTGCCATTTGACGTGAGGGAAGAAGTGGAGGGGGATCATACACCAGAGACAGACGTGACAAGGCATCACCAGGTTTTAGAGCAGGGAGACAAGTTTGAAAGTTCATTCTTGAGGTTCGACAGATTATGTTTTCTGACTTTCCTGAGAGGAGACACACTTGTTACGGACTTTGTGGAATGAGCTGAGATTTCCTTCGCTTGGATTTCCCTTCCAGGGGGTGAATGCAAGTTGTTTTAAGGCAACTGCCTCACCAAATGATTCAGTGTACCACGGGTGGGAGGATGGGTGAGATAACTGAATATGAAGAAGAAGAAGAATCTGTGCATTAAGGGAGAGTAGGTTTCTGTGGAAGAATTCCCAGGCTGAATTAATATCAGGGGTGGTAGATATGGGAGACCGGTCCTGAAGTGTGTTGGCTGCTTGAGGTCCCCGCAAATTTTCCTGATGAACTGACAGACTCAACAGCGCTGAGGCTGTTCTCTGAGAATGACAAGAGAGATGTTGACATTCACAAGCACATAATCAGAGGAACCAATTGGGGCAGAGGACAAGCAAGATACATTGGCTGGGAAGTTGGTCATCAAATCCAGAAGACAGAAATCCGGCTGGGAATTGTTCCATGGAGTCACAGAAATCCTTTGCAGAAGTGCCGTGGCTGGTGAGAAAGGTACCACCACCCAACCAATTATCATGGTGACAATTGAAATCACCACATATGTGGAAGAGAGAGTTGGGATAAGTGGTCAAAAGTTGGTCCATGTCGTCTGCGATTGAGATGTGGATTGAGTCATAACCGTTGGGAGGACGGAGCAACACACAGACAAACATGAGGTGGGAGCGGGGGGAAAATCACAGCCAGAGGCACTCCTTAGATTTGGGAGGTGTAAGCGCTGTACAAGTAGAGAGAGTAATGGAGTTCTTGATGTACAGTGCCACTCTGCGCTACCGGGACGGGGTTCAGGTCGATAAAACCCGAGGAGACATTAGCCAGGGAGAGACAATAAGTAGTCAGGGATGTCCTGTGGGAGGAAGGATTCTGTTGAACAGATGATGGCTGGTTTATCGGCAGCGGCCTGCATTGAGAGATCTGTCAGGTTGGAGCGGAGGCCCCAGATGTTTGAGGTCCACACAATTTGGCACAGGGGAGGAGGAGCTGCTGACGGGATGTAGGGATGTGGAAAGGAGATGAGAGAGGGTGCGGGGCGAGGGGGAGCCGGGAGGGCGTGGGGAGGTGCACAGCCGGCAGGGGGAGGGTAATGTTTTTGGTTGAAGGAAAAATAAAACAAGCTGAACTTTATTTACACTTTGCTCATGGGCATGGTACAACATTTCTGGCAACGTAAGCCTGGTGTTGACTTAATGGCTAAGCGTGGTGGCTTAAGATATTAGGGTCTTGAGTTTGAACCCCTGTCGTGCCATTGAAATAACACCACGTGGGTCGGCTTAGCCTGTCATCCTTCCGATGTTGGCGAAATGAATACCGGCTTACCGGTCACAGGGGCACTGCATCAGCGGCACCGTCGTGCTTTCGGAAGATGAAGCAACCAGCAGCCACAGGCTGCACGCGAAACACCAACAACCATGGCCATCTGTGAAACAACAATTGGTATAGTGTTATTTGTGAACCTGCTGAGGAAGACACCTGTGCTCAGAGCCTGACGCAGCCTGCCCAACCAGGTTCAAATAATGAGCTCCCTGTTTCGGTTTCCCAAAGGGCTGAAATGAGGACAAACAGATACATGATCCAACAATGAAGTGAAATTGCACTCCTCCTTTTAATTTATATTACTTTGTCACCTGCAGCTTTTACATCAATGAAAGTCAGGGGGATTTTCACAGTGAAGGTCTCACATGATGCTCAACACTTGTCATTGAGTCGTCACACGTATTGAGTTCTGCTTGCCTTTTGAGGTGTCGTATGTATTTTTTCTGTTGAATATGTATTATATGCTTTGAAATGACAGCTTAAGCAAGCAGATATTTTGTTTTTACCTGTAATGAAATACTACAAAGAGGCTAAACCAAACAGATAAGCGACACGTGCGGTGTTAAATAAACTTTGGACATGACTTCCATCAGGGACAAGTTTCAACAGTGGAAAAGTTATTTCCTTGGAAAAGACAGGATTGATTCCACCTTCCCAATACCCCTCCCCCTTTATTCCTTATGACAATCTGTAACAAACCTTTAACAGAAGCTAAGCATATCGGACACATAGAAGTTGGCATTCCACATTGTGTTGAGTGACAATAAAACTATTATTTTCATGGAGGACGCTTCATCTATTTCATGCTATAAATCATTTCAAGTGTTTGTGCGTTTGTTTCGTTGTTTGTCGCTGTTTCATGGCCGAACCGCAGCGCCTGGAGACCCCAAAATTTGGGTGCAGGTACTTCAGGATATGGGCAAGATTTTAAGCCACCCCACAAAATCCTCCCTCACACCCCCTTAAGAAAATTATCTGTATG
Organism: Myxine glutinosa; assembly: GCF_964187855.1. Taxonomy (NCBI): domain Eukaryota; kingdom Metazoa; phylum Chordata; class Myxini; order Myxiniformes; family Myxinidae; genus Myxine; species Myxine glutinosa. The sequence goes on from NC_136274.1 coordinate 49,420,473, forward strand.
TACGTCTGTGTAGGTCTGAAAATCATAGAAAAGCACGGCTGAAGATTTAAAAAATTCTCATATCCTGATCCGGATAAGTAGGCCAAGAGCAATATATTTAACACTGAAAAAATTGGTAACAAGCTGAAACATTCAGGAAAGATGCATACAAGTATGATAACAAATATATGAAAAGTCCCTGAAAATTCTCCTTGTGCTCAAGTGAGAATTCAAGATGGCGTCCAAGATATCCACCATTCTCTATTTTCTACATATCTTTGCATTCTGACATAACAGAGGCGTGTAGCGGTTACCGCTGGATGCACACAATCGCCTTGCACCGGCCAGAACACGGCCAGACGCGCCTCTCCCGGGCATGGCCGGACTCACTGTTCCCGGGCACGCCCGAACCTCCCAGGCACGCCCGGTCTCGTCTTTCCTGGGCATGCCCGCTCTCGCCTTTCCAGGGCTCGCCCAGAGCGTCCGGGCATGCCCGCTATCGCCTTTTCAGGGCTCGCCCAGAGCGTCCGGGCATGCCCGCTATCGCCTTTCCAGGGCTCGCCCAGAGCGTCCGGGCATGCCCGCTATCGCCTTTCCAGGGCTCGCCCAGAGCGTCCGGGCATGCCCACTATCGCCTTTCCAGGGCTCGCCCAGAGCGCCCGGGCACGCCCAGCCTCGACTTGCCAGGCCGCAGCCAAACACGCCCGGGCAGGTCCAGACTCGCCTTTCCAAGGCTCGCCCTTGACACCCGGGCATGCCCGGTATAGCTTTTGCCGGGCAAACTTCCCGACATAAATGTGTATATATATTGCTGCCCGATAAACGGGCTTGTCAGAATACCTGAGCTGTTTTGTTTCAATAAAGCAACTCGGACGAATTCCGTCTTTGGTCGCGTCAATTCTTTCGACTCGCGTTAGAGCGCAGTTCCTTCATTGGTGACCTACCGACATGGATACGGCAGTGACGCTTAAACTGCCTACCTTCTGGGAGGCTCACGCCGCTGTTTGGTTTGCTCAGGCGGACTCTCAGTTCGCCCTGCGAGGCATCACCGCGGACGACACCCGCTTCCACCATGTTGTGGCGGCGCTCGGTTCCGCCACCGCGGCCCGCACCTTGAGCCTCCTCGAGCACCCACCGGCTGCTGACAAATACGACGCGCTGAAGACACTCCTCCTCGATGCTTTCGCCCTCTCACCGGCAGCACGCGCACGGCGCCTGCTCGCTCTGCCCGAGCTCGGCGACACGTGCCCGTCAGAGCGCATGGAATATATGCTCTCGTTGCTCGGTGAGCACTCTCCGGATTTTCTGTTCCGCAAGCTGTTCCTTCGCCAGCTGCCTCACCCGGTACGCCTCGCCCTGGCTGGCACGTTGATCACGGATTCCCGCGCCCTCGCCAGGGAAGCCGATAAGATCTCCTCGGCGGGCCAGCACATCGGCGCGGTTACCTGGAGCCCGCCGCCGTCCGAGGCGACGCCCACGACGCCCGAGCGCCCTGCGCGGTTGGAGGCCGAACTGCCGGTGCAACTGGCGGCCGCCACGCCGCACCGCCCGCTTCCGACACGACGGCCGGGGCCTCCACCTGACCTGCGTGGTGTTATTACCACGCCAGGTTCGGACACAAGGCTCGGACGTGCCGGCCCCCGTGCACTTTCGGCAGGTCGGGAAACGGCCGGGCCGGCGTTCATTCCCAGCCATGAGCGCCGGCCACTTGGGCAACTTGCTGTTTATTCGGGACAAAGCGTCTGGGCGGCGTTTCCTGTGTGACACCGGCGCCCAACTGAGCGTCATACCCGCCTCCGAGCAGGACAGGCGGGACGCCGTTTGCGGCCCCTCTTTGGTCGCTGCTAATGGCTCGGCCATACGCACTTTCGGCCCACGCGTCGTCACCCTCTGCTTCGGCAGCCAGCGTTTTCAATGGACTTTTGTGACCGCCTGCGTCCCCATGACTTTGCTGGGCGCCGACTTCCTATGCGCGCACGGGCTGCTGGTCGACGTCAAACGTCGTCGCCTTGTCAACGCCGAGACCTTCAGCTCCCAGGCGTGCACGATGAGCAGCTCCGCACCGACCGAACTGGCGTGCGCCCTCCCGGCAGCGAATGAGTTCCCTCGCCTGCTCACGGAATTCCCGGCCGTCACGCGGCCGACGTTTTCGGCCATCGCGGTGCGGCACGGGATCGAGCACCACATACCCACTATGGGCCCGCCAGTCTATGCCAGGGCCCGCCGCCTCGACCCGGCCAAGCTCGCCATGGCGAAGGCCGAGTTCGACGCGTTGGAGCACCTCGGCATCGTGCGGCGCTCCGATAGTGCGTGGGCCTCGCCACTGCACATCGTGCCAAAGCCGGGGGGTGGATGGCGCCCGTGTGGTGACTACCGCAGTCTCAATGACGCTACCACCCCCGACAGGTACCCGATCCCGCATATTCAGGACTTTTCCGCCCGTTTGGCGGGACGGGTCATCTTTTCGAAAATTGACCTGATACGGGGCTACCACCAGGTACCTGTCCGGACGGCCGACGTCCCGAAGACGGCCGTCATCACGCCGTTCGGCCTGTTCGAATTTTTGCGGATGCCGTTTGGCCTCAAGAACGCGGCCCAGGCATTCCAGCGCTTGATGGACGGCGTGCTGCGCGACCTGCCGTTTCTTTTCGTCTATCTGGACGATATCCTCGTCGCCAGCAAGTCCCGCGCCGAGCACCTCCTCCACCTCCGAACACTGTTCGGTCGCCTCAGCGAGCACGGCTTAATTGTCAACCCGGTCAAATGCCACTTCGGCGCGACGACCGTTGACTTTTTGGGCCACCGCATCACCAAGACCGGGGCCGTGCCGCTGCCGACCAAGGTCGAGGCCATCACCACATTCCCGCGTCCCCGTTCCATCAAGGCCCTCCAAGAGTTCCTCGGCATGGTGAATTTTTATCACCGATTCGTGCCCCGCGCTGCTCAGCTCATGCGGCCCCTTTACGAGGCCCTCCGGGGCAAGCCGGCCAAGCATGACATTGTTTGGTCCGCGGCCATGGACGCGGCCTTCGCCAGCGCCAAACGGGCCCTCGCCGACGCCACGCTACTGGCTCACCCGGTGCTCAACGCGCCCAATGCCCTCACTACGGACGCCTCCAACTACGCGGTGGGCGCCGTCCATGAGCAATGGGTGGACGGGGTTTGGCAGCCACTCGCTTTTTTCAGCCGGCAACTCCGGCCGAACGAGTTAAACTACAGCACGTTCGACCGCGAGCTGCTCGGGCTATTCCTGGCCGTTCGCCATTTCCGACACCTCCTGGAGGGCCGCCCGTTCACGGCTTTCGTCGACCACAAGCCGTTGGTCTACGCAATGGCTAAGGTCACGGAGCCGTGGTCGGCCCGCCAGCAGCGCCACCTCTCCGCCGTGTCGGAGTTCACCACGGACATCCGGCACGTCGCCGGCAAAGACAACGCCGTGGCCGACTGTCTTTCTCGGGCCAGCGCGAACGCGGTCCACCTCGGCGTGGACTTCGCGCTCATGGCGGCCGACCAGACCACCGACGCCTCGGTGCAGGCACTCTGTGCGGCGGACACGGGCCTCCGCCTGGCCGACATTCCCTTCGCGGGCACCGTCCTGCTCTGCGACGTCTCCCAGGGCCAGCCTCGCCCCATCGTGCCCGTTTCCTGGCAGCGCCGCATCTTCGCCTCCATCCACGGCCTTTCTCACCCGGGCCGGAAAGCTTCTCAGAAGCTGGTGTCGGCGCGTTTCGTCTGGCACGGCCTTCGACGAAACATCCGCGACTGGGCCAACGCCTGCACGGCCTGCCAGCGGGTCAAGGTCCACCGCCACACCCAGGCCCCGCTGGCACCTTTCGCCGTGCCTGATCGGCGTTTTGACCACGTCCACGTGGACCTGGTGGGTCCCATGCCCCCCTCGCGGGGGTTCACCCACCTGCTCACCATGGTGGACAGGACCACCAGGTGGCCGGAGGCTGTGCCCCTCGCCTCCACCACCACCGCCGACGTGGCGCAGGCGTTCATCGCCTCCTGGGTCGCGCGCTTCGGCGCATCAGCGGACATCTCGTCCGACCGCGGCCCACAGTCTGAGCTTTGGGGCGCGGTCGCCCTTTCGTTGGGGGTCACGCTGCACCGCACCACGGCCTACCACCCCCAAGCCAACGGGTTGTGCGAGTGGTTTCACCGCTCCATGAAGGCGGCACTCATGGCCGGCCTTCAGGACGACGGTTGGGCCGACCGGCTGCCATGGGTCCTTTTGGGCCTTCGCACGGCCCCCAAGGAAGACCTCCAGGCGTCCGCCACCGAGCTCGTCTACGGCCAGCCGCTCCGCGTCCCGGGCGAATTCGTGCCCGACGCTACCAGTCCCTGGTCCGCCGCTCGCCAGCGCTCGGACCTCCAGGAGGCCGCCCGACGATTTGCCCCCGTGCCGACGTCCCGCCACGGTGGCCCCCAGTCCTACGTCCCCCCTGCGCTTCGCACAGCGGAGTACGTCTTTGTGCGTCATGACGCGCACCGGGGGCCACTCCGGCCGCCGTACGATGGGCCCTTCCAGGTCCTGTGACGGGGCGACAAGTCTTTCATCGTCGACTTCGGCGGCCGGCCGGACCGGATTTCTGTGGACCGCCTCAAACCGGCGCACATGGACGTCGACCGACCACCACGGTTGGCCGTTCCTCCACGGCGAGGCCGCCCCCCGTCCACAGTTCCCCCCGCTCGACCACCCACCACCACGTCGGACCCCTCCCCACGACCCTCCAGGGGTCGCTTCGGCCGGGTCATCCGGACCCCCCTTAAATTGACCCTGCCGGTGCAGGTCGATTCTGGAGGGGCGTGTGTAGCGGTTACCGCTGGATGCACACAATCGCCCTGCACCGGCCAGAACACGGCCAGACGCGCCTCTCCCGGGCATGCCCGGACTCACTGTTCCCGGGGACGCCCGAACCTCCCGGGCACGCCCGGTCTCGTCTTTCCCGGGCATGCCCGCTCTCGCCTTTCCAGGGCTCGCCCAGAGCGCCCGGGCACGCCCAGCCTCGACTTGCCAGGCCGCAGCCAAACACGCCCGGGCAGGTCCAGACTCGCCTTTCCACGGCTCGCCCTTGACACCCGGGCATGCCCGGTATAGCTTTTGCCGGGCAAACCTCCCGACATAAATGTGTATATATATTGCTGCCCGATAAACGGGCTTGTCAGAATACCTGAGCTGTTTTGTTTCAATAAAGCAACTCGGACGAATTCCGTCTTTGGTCGCGTCAATTCTTTCGACTCGCGTTGGAGCGCAGTTCCTTCAGGCGCACATAAAGTATCTAAACATAGGTTTTCAAGCTCAAGCAATCCAATGAAATAATGCATTACATGTTTATTCCAAAACACATGTCATGTTTTCAAGGCTAAGCACATTAAAAATAATTTTCATTATTGTCGATACCCAACGTTGTTTGTGCAATTTCGTCGCAACATCCAACAAGGCTGTTGCAGTATTGCTGCAAGTTTGACCATTGCATTTGCCACACATTGAGGTGAAAAACAGTCCAAGTTTCTTGCACCCACATGAAATGCCGCAACCATCAGCTTTGCAACCGCATGAAACCATGTTGAGCAAAGTGTCAGGGGCAACAGGAAGATCAGATTCCACTGGTATGAAGGTGTTCTCTTGCAATCTCCATCCCCATTTTGATGCTGGCAAAGGATTTCCCATCCATTCCTGAACTGTAAGATAAGTGCGATATGAATGTTGCTTGGCTGCAGCACTAGTTGAGAGTAGACTTGCTGGATTAAATGATGAACTCAGGGAACTGCGGCTAATCGTCCGTTTGTATGCGGTGTAGCGATATGCATCAAGTGATTTATAGCTGCTGGCACCATACAGTTTGAGAATGAATCTTTCACCTGCATGTTTAGCTCTTCCTGTGTGCTTTCAGTTCCCGGTGTGTACCCCGGTTTAGAATACGTACAACGTATCCCTGCTTGACTGCGAGTGCGAGTTTGAACCCTGCGAGTTTGAATGAATTTAAGAGGCGACTAAAAGGGTTGGCGTCAGGAAGGGTATCCGGCCGTAAAAACCTTGCCTCAAAAAGAGAACCATGACAATTACAATTACATATGGGCAGGGTACAGCCCGAAGTACCCCGTGGGGGACCCCACTCCCTCTCGTCAAAACTCAAGTAAGTGTATTGGAAAGGGCTGGCTATACCGCATACTATATATATATGTATGTATGTATATATATATATATATATATATATATATATATATATATACTAGCTAAATGCACCTGGCGTTGCCCGAATGCCCGGGTTCTTTTTGAATGAATTGAATCTTCTGTACATATGTCTGACGCGAGCCCAGTATCAGTTAAGGTGGGTTTTCACGGGACACGCGAACGGTTCGCGAAGGATGCGTATGTCGAAAAAATGGCAAAGTCCAACATTCGTATTTTAGGCTCCAAAAGTTCGCCAAACATGCGCGGGGGTTCGGAAGCGTCGTCAATTGTTCGCAGGAGTCGTTTTTTGTTCGGGGGGTATTTCAAACATTTTTGAAATACCCGCCGTACTACAACCGGGAACTGAAAGCGCATCCTTCGCGAACCGTTCGCGTGTCCCGTGAAAACCCACCTTTAGTACTCAATGATTCCTTGTTCTTTCTTCTGTCGGGCCCCGCGAGAGAGAATTTTGAAAGCATGTGTTGCAATCAGTCAGATATTCCTATTAAGTGCATAAGTTGTACTTCAAGAGAATTTTGAAAGAAGAAGAAGATTTATTGCAAAATGGGCCCAGCCCGGCCGAGGCGGCCTCGACCGGCCTCACCACCTAGCCTATAGCCTTCCGGGGGGCCCATCCCGACATTTTTAGTTATTTTTGAATGAATTTACTACTATAATTCAGCTTTTACTCCCGGCCGTAGAAGATTGACTACTCTAATTCAGCTCAGCTTTTAATTGCGAAATGGGCCCAGCCCGGCCAAGGTGGGCCCAGCCCGGCCAAGGTGGGCCTCGACCGGCCTCGCCACCTCGCCTATAACCTTCCCGGGGCCCGTCCCGACATATTTTGTTTCAGAGGTTTCCTCCAATCTTTCACCGTTCAGGAGATTAGCGCGTGTAGACAAACAAACAAAAAACAAACAAACAAACAAAAACGTTCTTTTATATATATATAAAATTAAAATAATAACATAGAAGATAGATATAAATATATATATGCAAGGTCCAGCACAGCACAGATAACCATCTCCGCAGAGAGTTTCCTCCCCAAAGCCCGACTCATATGCGCGATGCATTACACCAGGTAATTGGGGGGGGGGGGGTGGGCGGGTTGGGGTTTTGGTTCAGATGGAGGTCAGCGCATGTATAATGTCAACTTTTAGATAAGCAGAGAAAATAACATGAACCAGCAGTGGTTTTCAGACAGCAAGAGAGCCCTTGTTTAAACAGATACAAAGAAAAAATGTTCCACGTAAAAAACACAGATCAAGTTTCCCACTTCTAAGAGAATGCATTTTCAAGGATAAAAATGTGAGATAAAAAATGAACTGTAAGCAGAGCGAGTGGACCAAGGAATATATTCCTTCATATCACCTCCAACACCAAGCTTACCGGGAAATCGCGTGGACGACGGTGTGAATTTAATACTTTCAGAGATTGTCCTCAGGTGGGACTGAATAAAAGTGTTGATTCGTTAGGTTAAATTGATTCCAGGCATTGAATTGCAAAGTATTTGGGCTTCCTGGAGTTGGTGTAGTTGTCCCTGTTTTAGGCCTGGATTGTAAGTTTGGCATCTTAAGTAATTAATGTGTTTGACGAAGCCTGAAAAAAATTAATTGGACTGCTACTAGCTTTTGAGAGGAGATCTGCAGATGAGATCCATTTTTGATCAAGTGATTGCTTTTGTTTTATACTCTGCTTGGTGCAGATGTGATGCCGGTGATGTTATTTTGATTAATCATTGCTCTGTGGAGAGCATTAATGATTTATTGATTACTTTTGTTGTTTTATACTCTGCTTGGTGCAGATGTGATGCCGGTGATGTTATTTTGATTATCATTGCTGTGTGAAGAGCATTAATTATTTATTGATTACTTTTGTTGTTTTTATACTCTGCTTGGTGCAGATGTGATGCCGGTGATGTTATTTTGATTATCATTGCTCTGTGGATAGTGTGGAAGTGTAACTCAGTGTAACGTATTGATTGGCCCTGGTAACTCATTGATTAAATCTGGTAACGAAGCAGAATGTGCATGAACATGATAATCTCTTGAAACACCTGGTCAAGGCCCCAGGCTAGAGCACCCTCCTACTGTGTAAATGGAAATCACAGCAGGAGGGGAGCGAGTTGATGCCAGGACTTGGTGCAATGCATGACCTCGGGGCATCAGCGGAGAAAGGATTAACGTTTCAGCGGACAGAGGATTAAGTCCAGTTTGTCCATATAAACTAGAGCAAACGTGGAGTCGAGAGTACTTGCTACGAGAAGCGCTGACCGAACGGGAGTGTCGGAGGGACATCGGATGAACGAGAAGGACCAGCGAAAAGAGTTAACCTGATCCATTATATTATGCGGTATCATTTTGGTAATTGGAATGAAGTAAATACAGTTAATAAACCAGACCTTTTGTAAACCTGTGTGCGGTCATTGGAGTCCTGTGAGTCATACACAAAATTCTTCCACAATCTGGAGGCACCGCTGACATCAATTGTACAAGCAAGTAAAAGGTGAGTGTGTCTTGTTTTGTCCAATATGATTTACGAACTTGGAAGTTATGTGTACATACATGGGGGAGCAGGTGGTCTGGGGCTTCTTTGCGCACCGATGCCGCGATATAGGTGGCGTGAGCCATCACGAATGGGATTTCGATAAACGACTGTAGCAATTTATTCGTTTTTTTTTCTAAATGATTTCTGTAAATACGTATTTTTGCGCTGGTTATTAAAGGGTCTTACTGTGACCTGGAAGCAAACGGAGCAAGTGTGCACCTTGCGACCACTTGCTTCCAGGACGTGTAAGGCCGGTACACTCGTTTACCCACCCGCACACGACACGTATAAAGTACTTCTTTTTTTGCACTTGTTCAAAGCACTCGGCGAGCGAGCGACTTGCTCGGCGCTCGGCGAGCGACAGGGAACCGGGAAAGGGAATTATATTTATATATATATATATTTCCAATATGGTATTGCGACAAAAAGGCTTATATCTTTGGAAACGACTGGTCGGATTTAGACAAATTAAAACTCGTTCGATCAACAAATAAATTCATGACAGACAATCCCACCTAATGCCGGTCCAGAATTAAATAAAAGGTAGTGATTGAATAAAATAGTTGACGGATATATAAATCCCATTCGAATGTAAAGTGAATCGAATGAAAATGAAGGATTTTTCAAATTGTGGTGGACTTTGGCCTATGTTAAATAAAAGGTAGTGATTGAATAAAATAGTTGACGGATATATAAATCCCATTCGAATGTAAAGTGAATCGAATGAAAATGAAGGATTTTTCAAATTGTGGTGGACTTTGGCCTATGTTGAATAAAATGTAGTGATTGAATAAAATAGTTGACGGATATATAAATCCCATTCGAATGTAAAGTGAATCGAATGAAAATTAAGGATTTTTCAAATTGTGGTGGACTTTGGCCTATGTTAAATAAAAGGTAGTGATTGAATAAAATAGTTGACGGATATATAAATCCCATTCGAATGTAAAGTGAATCGAATAAAAATGAAGGATTTTTCAAATTGTGGTGGACTTTGGCCTATGTTGAATAAAATGTAGTGATTGAATAAAATAGTTGACGGATATATAAATCCCATTCGAATGTAAAGTGAATCGAATGAAAATTAAGGATTTTTCAAATTGTGGTGGACTTTGGCCTATGTTGAATAAAATGTAGTGATTGAATAAAATAGTTGACGGATATATAAATCCCATTCGAATGTAAAGTGAATCGAATGAAAATTAAGGATTTTTCAAATTGTGGTGGACTTTGGCCTATGTTAAATAAAAGGTAGTGATTGAATAAAATAGTTGACGGATATATAAATCCCATTCGAATGTAAAGTGAATCGAATGAAAATTAAGGATTTTTCAAATTGTGGTGGACTTTGGCCTATGTTGAATAAAATGTAGTGATTGAATAAAATAGTTGACGGATATATAAATCCCATTCGAATGTAAAGTGAATCGAATGAAAATGAAGGATTTTTCAAATTGTGGTGGACTTTGGCCTATGTTAAATAAAAGGTAGTGATTGAATAAAATAGTTGACGGATATATAAATCCCATTCGAATGTAAAGTGAATTGAATGAAAATTAAGGATTTTTCAAATTGTGGTGGACTTTGGCCTATGTTGAATAAAATGTAGTGATTGAATAAAATAGTTGACGGATATATAAATCCCATTCGAATGTAAAGTGAATCGAATGAAAATGAAGGATTTTTCAAATTGTGGTGGACTTTGGCCTATGTTAAATAAAAGGTAGTGATTGAATAAAATAGTTGACGGATATATAAATCCCATTCGAATGTAAAGTGAATCGAATGAAAATGAAGGATTTTTCAAATTGTGGTGGACTTTGGCCTATGTTGAATAAAATGTAGTGATTGAATAAAATAGTTGACGGATATATAAATCCCATTCGAATGTAAAGTGAATCGAATGAAAATGAAGGATTTTTCAAATTGTGGTGGACTTTGGCCTATGTTAAATAAAAGGTAGTGATTGAATAAAATAGTTGACGGATATATAAATCCCATTCGAATGTAAAGTGAATCGAATGAAAATGAAGGATTTTTCAAATTGTGGTGGACTTTGGCCTATGTTGAATAAAATGTAGTGATTGAATAAAATAGTTGACGGATATATAAATCCCATTCGAATGTAAAGTGAATCGAATGAAAATTAAGGATTTTTCAAATTGTGGTGGACTTTGGCCTATGTTAAATAAAAGGTAGTGATTGAATAAAATAGTTGACGGATATATAAATCCCATTCGAATGTAAAGTGAATCGAATGAAAATTAAGGATTTTTCAAATTGTGGTGGACTTTGGCCTATGTTAAATAAAAGGTAGTGATTGAATAAAATAGTTGACGGATATATAAATCCCATTCGAATGTAAAGTGAATCGAATGAAAATTAAGGATTTTTCAAATTGTGGTGGACTTTGGCCTATGTTAAATAAAAGGTAGTGATTGAATAAAATAGTTGACGGATATATAAATCCCATTCGAATGTAAAGTGAATCGAATGAAAATGAAGGATTTTTCAAATTGTGGTGGACTTTGGCCTATGTTAAATAAAAGGTAGTGATTGAATAAAATAGTTGACGGATATATAAATCCCATTCGAATGTAAAGTGAATCGAATGAAAATGAAGGATTTTTCAAATTGTGGTGGACTTTGGCCTATGTTGAATAAAATGTAGTGATTGAATAAAATAGTTGACGGATATATAAATCCCATTCGAATGTAAAGTGAATCGAATGAAAATTAAGGATTTTTCAAATTGTGGTGGACTTTGGCCTATGTTAAATAAAAGGTAGTGATTGAATAAAATAGTTGACGGATATATAAATCCCATTCGAATGTAAAGTGAATCGAATGAAAATGAAGGATTTTTCAAATTGTGGTGGACTTTGGCCTATGTTGAATAAAATGTAGTGATTGAATAAAATAGTTGACGGATATATAAATCCCATTCGAATGTAAAGTGAATCGAATGAAAATTAAGGATTTTTCAAATTGTGGTGGACTTTGGCCTATGTTGAATAAAATGTAGTGATTGAATAAAATAGTTGACGGATATATAAATCCCATTCGAATGTAAAGTGAATCGAATGAAAATGAAGGATTTTTCAAATTGTGGTGGACTTTGGCCTATGTTAAATAAAAGGTAGTGATTGAATAAAATAGTTGACGGATATATAAATCCCATTCGAATGTAAAGTGAATCGAATGAAAATGAAGGATTTTTCAAATTGTGGTGGACTTTGGCCTATGTTGAATAAAATGTAGTGATTGAATAAAATAGTTGACGGATATATAAATCCCATTCGAATGTAAAGTGAATCGAATGAAAATTAAGGATTTTTCAAATTGTGGTGGACTTTGGCCTATGTTAAATAAAAGGTAGTGATTGAATAAAATAGTTGACGGATATATAAATCCCATTCGAATGTAAAGTGAATCGAATGAAAATTAAGGATTTTTCAAATTGTGGTGGACTTTGGCCTATGTTAAATAAAAGGTAGTGATTGAATAAAATAGTTGACGGATATATAAATCCCATTCGAATGTAAAGTGAATCGAATGAAAATTAAGGATTTTTCAAATTGTGGTGGACTTTGGCCTATGTTGAATAAAATGTAGTGATTGAATAAAATAGTTGACGGATATATAAATCCCATTCGAATGTAAAGTGAATCGAATGAAAATGAAGGATTTTTCAAATTGTGGTGGACTTTGGCCTATGTTAAATAAAAGGTAGTGATTGAATAAAATAGTTGACGGATATATAAATCCCATTCGAATGTAAAGTGAATCGAATGAAAATTAAGGATTTTTCAAATTGTGGTGGACTTTGGCCTATGTTGAATAAAATGTAGTGATTGAATAAAATAGTTGACGGATATATAAATCCCATTCGAATGTAAAGTGAATCGAATGAAAATTAAGGATTTTTCAAATTGTTGTGGACTTTGGCCTATGTTGAATAAAATGTAGTGATTGAATAAAATAGTTGACGGATATATAAATCCCATTCGAATGTAAAGTGAATCGAATGAAAATGAAGGATTTTTCAAATTGTGGTGGACTTTGGCCTATGTTAAATAAAAGGTAGTGATTGAATAAAATAGTTGACGGATATATAAATCCCATTCGAATGTAAAGTGAATCGAATGAAAATGAAGGATTTTTCAAATTGTGGTGGACTTTGGCCTATGTTGAATAAAATGTAGTGATTGAATAAAATAGTTGACGGATATATAAATCCCATTCGAATGTAAAGTGAATCGAATGAAAATTAAGGATTTTTCAAATTGTGGTGGACTTTGGCCTATGTTAAATAAAAGGTAGTGATTGAATAAAATAGTTGACGGATATATAAATCCCATTCGAATGTAAAGTGAATCGAATGAAAATGAAGGATTTTTCAAATTGTGGTGGACTTTGGCCTATGTTGAATAAAATGTAGTGATTGAATAAAATAGTTGACGGATATATAAATCCCATTCGAATGTAAAGTGAATCGAATGAAAATTAAGGATTTTTCAAATTGTGGTGGACTTTGGCCTATGTTGAATAAAATGTAGTGATTGAATAAAATAGTTGACGGATATATAAATCCCATTCGAATGTAAAGTGAATCGAATGAAAATGAAGGATTTTTCAAATTGTGGTGGACTTTGGCCTATGTTAAATAAAAGGTAGTGATTGAATAAAATAGTTGACGGATATATAAATCCCATTCGAATGTAAAGTGAATCGAATGAAAATGAAGGATTTTTCAAATTGTGGTGGACTTTGGCCTATGTTGAATAAAATGTAGTGATTGAATAAAATAGTTGACGGATATATAAATCCCATTCGAATGTAAAGTGAATCGAATGAAAATTAAGGATTTTTCAAATTGTGGTGGACTTTGGCCTATGTTAAATAAAAGGTAGTGATTGAATAAAATAGTTGACGGATATATAAATCCCATTCGAATGTAAAGTGAATCGAATGAAAATTAAGGATTTTTCAAATTGTGGTGGACTTTGGCCTATGTTAAATAAAAGGTAGTGATTGAATAAAATAGTTGACGGATATATAAATCCCATTCGAATGTAAAGTGAATCGAATGAAAATTAAGGATTTTTCAAATTGTGGTGGACTTTGGCCTATGTTAAATAAAAGGTAGTGATTGAATAAAATAGTTGACGGATATATAAATCCCATTCGAATGTAAAGTGAATCGAATGAAAATTAAGGAATTATTTCATTATGAGCGATTAATGAAGTACTCATTTAATTAATTACATTTCTTGTTAAATTACAGTAATTACATTACAGTAATTACCTGAGGTAATTACAGTAATTACAGTTCCGGTAATTACAGTAATTACAGTAATCATTACAGTAATTGCAGTAATCTTATTACAGTAATTACATTACATTAACTCAGGCACCTTTTGAGTAAGGAAGCTGATATTTGGACATAACACTGACCAAGGGATGTGGCTGTCAAGGAAAATATTAATTTATTGATTAATCATTTAATAAATTAACTCGTTGATTTATAAATGACTTATTTAATTAAAAGTCCTCAGAAATACATCTTCGGATGAAATACTTACAGATTGGTTATGCTATGAGCCAATTGATTAAGGAAAATATTTTGTGATGGCCATATTGGCAATTTCGTGGCCATATTCGTGGCAACTCAGTTAGTGCCACTGCACCTTTAAAATGCATCCCTGCGTTCATTTTTCGATCGATTGAGTTAAAATTTTGAACAATCGGATCTGGACTGTCGTTATTAACGACTCTAGCACGCACCCGTCCAATCAGGATGGAGCGGTATGGTCCCCGGATTATCACTGCCCGCAGTTTTAATTAATTTTACTTTTTCTCTTGGGCATATAATTTTGAAGACATGCATGTCATGATAGAGGAAATGTTTGTTCTGTTAAACGGAATAAATGTTGTTTATTTGTGTGGGTGTGTATTTTTGTGTATTTGGATATATTTTCACGACTAATTCCAGTTATCGTCCTGCAAAAGGTCTGCTCGTTCTTTTCCTTTGAGTCGTAAATTCCTGTTGAACTCTCATTAAAAAGCGGAATTAAGTACGCTGTGTGATGATGGAGATCCTTGATGACGAATCAGGAATAGTGAATGAGCAGACAAATATCACGGATGGTACACCAGATAGGGAAAATGTAGATGAAACCCCTTTTGCTCAGGTGCTGTGTAGCGCTGCACAAAGATCCATATGAGCGGGGCCTGGGTGCTGTGTAATTAGTACACAAAGAACCAATTACTAGGGTGCTGAATAAACACAAAGATCCATTTTTGGAGCTGGTTCTCCCGGTGCTGTGATTTATTCAAAGAACCAAAATCTTGTAAGAATTAAGATATGATTTGTCGACATCATAAATACTTTAATATATGTAACGATTTTTGTAACGATCATCCTGCAAAAGGTCTGCTCGTTCTTTTCCTTTGAGTCGTAAAATCCTGTTGAATTCTCATTAGAATGCGGAATTAAGTACGCTGTGTGATGATGGAGATCCTTGATGACGAATCAGGAATAGTGAATGAGCAAACAAATATCACGGATGCTGCGGCTGGAGCAGGGGAAGCGATTTTTGAATTGTTCAATGATTATTCGATATTGTTATGACTTATTGTCAATAGGTATACTAAGTGGCCATGAGGTAGCCTGTTGCTATGTACAGTTTTATTCTATTGTTGATTATACCACATAGCTGTGGTGATAAAGGAAATGTTCGTTTTAAATAGATGATTATGATAGGACCATGACTATAAAATCATGATGATTATTATGAATGATATCATAGGGTTCAAATGCAGAATGCTGCATGAACTTGGGAAAGAACTTTCAAGCCCTATGGGATAAATTGGGTATTACAAGCGATGGAGTTTCAAAATTTAGCATGATTGAAGAAATTTTACAGTCTTATTTCAGGAGTTTTACGAAATTTATATTGCCAAGAGATTTTGGATACTATTAAAAGAAAAATGATGAGATATTTTTCCCAATGAACTTTAATATCTGCCATCCATTTTGGCTGTCTCACGAATGAAGGATGAGTTGCCTTTAGTGGTTGCAAAGAAAATTTGTGGAGACCAGGCAAAATGGGGAAATATGTCAGATATGACCCTAGGACAGGACGGTGATTCATCAATTAACATGAGGTACGAACCAGAGGTGACGGTCAATGGATGGACCTGTCCTGACATCATTGGGGAAAGGGCTTATGCAAGGAGTCATCCAGAATGATTAATTTAATTTATTGATGAATATTGATGAATTAATTGAGATTGAATCTAATTGATTGAATTTAATAGAATAAATTTAACTGAATAAATTGAATTGAATATATTGATTGTTTGATTGATGAAAATGCGGTCTCAAGAAAGAAGCTTTGATATCTTTGCGTGATATTAACAATGTGGAGACAACCTGGGAATATTGAGCAAGGTGGTGAGTTTATATACAGATATATATGTGCGGTTACCATTGTGTGATTTCCCCGTCAACAGAGCGGACACCTGAGGATTCACCCATTTCATACTGACCCTCCGGCTCATCTGCAAATACTGATCTGTGAGATTGGATTGTGCAAAAGCCACGGCTGAGGGAGATTCTCTGGAAATCACCGTGCGAACAGGTGGAGAGACCCTTCCTGGAGGTACGAGTGAAGCTTTAGAGGAACAAACTACAACACATCCAACGCTACTTTGATAAAAGGCAGAATGGGAAATGGAGCCTGCAAGAATACACAAGGACAACCAGAGATTCCACAAAAAGGTACTTGTACACATCATATGTACGACCGTTATGGTGCAGAAGCTATAAGGCAGGTCGAGAATTGGTATTTGTGGACAAAGGGACATGATGAGGAGTTTCCAAGAGATGGTACATTTGAGCGAAGTCGATTGGAAAGATTGGAACAAAGATTGAAAGCCAGGAAGAGACAGAATCTAACGGTAGACTGGCTTGCATTCCATCTTTGGGATGGTGAATCCAGACAACGGGAACAGCAAGAACGGATAACGGAACTAGAACTTAAAATAAAAAGGATACAGGATACAGTGGAGGAGACAAATGCACAACTGCCCTCGAAATTAGGAATGAAAGTCACAGTTGTCCCATCTGATTTCCAGTTGTCTCCCCAAAAAGGACGGTACAGAGAATTTTTTCGTGTTTCAGGAGATAACGAGAGATTGCAGTGGCAACTCAGGGATGTAGAGATGCAGCCCAGCAATACAAGTGCACAGGTGCACAGATCAGACAACGACAGAAACCGGTGTTTCGAGTGTGGAAAGATGGGACATTGGAGAAGAAGATGTCCGTATGTCAACAAGAAGACAAGGTCATGGGGCAAACCAAGATCAAGGGTACCAGTGCTTACCGGTACCTCAGACAATGATTAGGCCTTCATTGCTGCAAATCCCAAATGATGATTGGCCTCAACAGATTCGATTACTGGACAAACATGAATAACTGTCGATGATTCTTGTGTCTGAAAAGTTTTCAGAGCAAGAATGATTCATTTTTTCTTTTTGCTTGTTAACAAATTAATAATTAATTGATCAAATGCCAAAATTGGATCTTCTATTTTGGGCACAGCAATTTTAAATTTACAAAGTTTGGAACAATTGCGTTGCAATTTTTTGGCAAACCAAGTAACAAGAGTCACATGATGATCAGGTGGGAATTTCGGACTATTGTTCCGCACGATTGATAGGTCAATGGTCGACTGACATGCAAATGGGTGTGTAGTCAAAATTTGGATAGATTATTGTGAAGGCAGAAAGGGTAATTTCAATGTGACATCATAAGGGTTTTCTAAGAATGGACTTTTGGTTTATTTGTCTATAAGCATTTTGAATTTGATTGACAAATTTTATGAAATTGAAATAAAATTGACACCCATCTGATCTGTAAATAATGGTTCCAACGCAAACAAATATGCATAATGCATGTGTGTGTGTGTTTTTGTGTATCAATCTTACAAGATTGTTGACACCGACAGTGTGCCTGTCTGGAAATGGATAGTTATATGTGGATGGGATTGGGATATGTGGATGGGATTGAATATCCAGAGAATCCGTAAAATAAAATAGAAATATAATTTGATTATGAACATTATCTCTTTTGTCAAGGGAAATGGAATATAAAAATTTGATGTGCTGGGTTATGAGCAGCCATTAATTAATAGTAAAATTGTGAGTAATTTTGGGATTCCATTTTTTGATAGAATGTATATGAGAATAACATCTATTTATGGATATGAGCTTCATAAAAGGAAATGAGGAAGTACAAAATCATCCAAATTTGGGAGAGGTCTTACACTGACTTCCCAGAATACTCTGCTCATGGATTTTATATATATAAACTTGAATTTTATCAGCATATAAATTGTGCTGTATGTATGGATGTGTTTTAGGCATAGATGATATGGGAAAATAGTAAAGAAAATTTTGCTGGTTTGAACTATTGTGGGTTTTCAGTTCTGGAGTTTAAACAAAGTCACTGGTTAACAGATGAGAAAGGATAGTAAATAAATTATTCTCTGCTGGGCAAATTAAGTACGATATTACTAAGACTTATGAGAGCTATTGTTCCGCCTTACAGCAGTGGAAAATTATTGGGAAAAATTAGATCCAACATAATGAATCTATAAAAGAATGTGATAGGGATAATATCCTCAATTTGTACTAATTATTTGATTGTGGGTAAAGGAATTAAGTCATCGTAGTGGATTGTTAACAGCAGCCTGAAAATGTCCTGAGAGTGTGCATCCATGTAATCAGAAATCCCAGATTTGTTTTTTACAAACAACATTTTGGTAGAGGTCTTGTGTGGAACACTTCCTTGGTAGATAAAAAACGGTACTGCATGCTGGCAGCCACTTTTGCGGCCAGTTAGGCCAAACAAATTGAGAGGAAATTGTAGTTAAATACGTAAGTTACACATGGCTATTTGTAAAAAAGGAAATTTGTTGAGATGGGAAACATTTTTTCGAAGGTTTATTAAGGTGTTATAATATGACATGTGGCAAGGCAAACTATTGGATGGGAAAATTAGATCTGGCTATAGAATAAATTTATTGACCCCTTGAAGTTAATCCTTCGAATCATTGTTTCACTGGCATTTTTGTTCAAATTGGAAATAGTTTGGTAGAGCTTTGGTTAAAACCTTTGGTTGCGGTATCTTGGAACGAAATGATAAACCATAGGAGATTGATAAGAATAAAAAAAAAAAAAAGATGGACCCAAAATAGAAAGTTGGATTCATGCCCCTCATTGCAAACAAGCACATGGGGCTAAGGTGGACGATCCCACAGAAAATGAGGCTGCACCTAGCAGCCCAGCAGAACATTCAGTGGTAGAAAAATGATAGTCGTGATTTACAGTCATTTGAATTACATTTTAACACCCCTTGCATTGATAAACATTACATTTTCAACATGCGATATTCCTACTTGGAATAGTGACATTTATTTGCCTACATGACATACAATTACCTGCTGATATTAATACAGCATGAGTGAAAAAAATGTATCACAACTACACTCATGATCAGGGGATTGAGTTCAACCCCGGGAGATAGGGGGATCAGGGTAAGACAAATAATCTGATTATGTTACATATTAAGGGATTTTCTTTATTTACCTTTTAGGAAGCTTGTTAGTTTGGTATATAATGTTAAATGTCATCGACATATAACTATGTCATAGGTATGAATATATACAAGGAGTAGCAGACTTGTTTGTTGGTTTAGTAGTTATATTGACAATTGTTTTAGTGGTGGCTTGCTTGAAAGCCTTAGTGACGGTGTGTTTGAATAAGGTAACCAACAACACGATGATAACGCATGAAGTGACAAATGAGGAAAGAAATGTGGAACCAGAAAAGGAAGACTTTTATGGCGACATAAACAGTAGAATTAAGATAATGGCATAACGACAATGTTATGAGTTGTGTCAATTACAATATCAATGAACTCATATCACCACGAGTGACACACTGTTAGGAAAAAAAGAGGGAAAAGAAAAAGTGGAGAGGAATTATGGTAATAATACATTATGCTTAATTTGTTGGTTTGGGAAAATTGTTGTTGGGAATTAGGTATTCCCGTTTGTGATTGTAATCATATACAATGCTATTCTTAGTTTAGTAATAAAATACATACCTGATTGAATATTATTTGTGTGACGCATATAAATGAATATAACTTTTTGTGTTAAGGAAAAACAACAAATTGTTGAATGTGAAACTGTCGGAAGATATACATGATTATGCTGATTTCATGGTAAGATGTACCCTATCTGATTCAGTGTGTGCGGAAAGCAGATTCAGATATGACTGAGCATAAGGATAAGACGAGATCACATTTTGGAGGGATTGCTAACGGAATTGGGAAGAAGTTCGAGAAAGAAAATTTGTGGCTAAAAAATGAAGTTAATCGTGGCATACACCCTCTTTCTCAAAGAATGATGAAGACATTCTCCCGTGTAACTTGGAGATGAATGCTTACCTTCACCAAGGAAATTTATGTGACCATTTGCCTGGATCACACTGCAACATATGAAAGAAAGGCGATCACTTACTCTTGTTCGAAGACTTCGAACATTCACCACATCAGAAGTTGCAGGACAACGACATTTTACCTGCAACCTCTGTGAAATGCGGGGACATATGTTATTACTTCACCAACGTCCGGGGAACCAGCATGGAGCTGCAAAAAACGGCTGTGCCCTTGTCACAACAGCTGTGCACGATTCTGCTGGTTGCTCCTGGTAAGGACCATGAATGACCTGAACACCATGGTCCCAACATCAGAGTGGATGCATCCGGCATCCCTGTTCCACATCTTGCTGGCCAATCAACGTCACACCAATACTTGCTGCCCACTCACAATGAGGGAGGAGGCAAGTCGACTACAACTGGGTGAAGGCCTTGTTCAAGGAATCATTTATGGTTCACAGCAAAAAAGTGGCAAGAATGCTACATGGAGAGAAGGGTCAGTCTATGACTCCGCAGTGTTACCACAACAGCGAAATCCTACACGAAGTAGTGCAGGAGCTATGAAGACATTAGGAGAAAATGTTTCATACCTGGATTCAAACACAAGTGATCAGCCCTTCCTTTCAAACAAAGTCAACATTTGTGTGGAGGCAAACGTTTTTTGCCAGATGGTGCAGATGCTTTACAAAACTTGAAAATGAAGTGAAATTGTTGTATCTTGGTGATGGTGAAGTGTTGTTTTGAAAATATATTTGTGATGCAAATGCAATAGATTGAACAATATGGAAGGAGTCAATGACCAACGAAATGTTTTGTGATTCTTGCAGGATGACGGTGTATGCCTAAGGGAATTTGATTACCAAAGTGATTGATTATTTACTTATACTTGTAATGATGTTTACTAGTAGTGATTGATTGTTTACTTATATTGATGTTTAGATTAATGGTTAATAAAAACAAAAACAAAAAGATGAGGGAATTGTGGAAGTGTAACTCAGTGTAACGTATTGATTGGCCCTGGTAACTCATTGATTAAATCTGGTAACGAAGCAGAATGTGCATGAACATGATAATCTCTTGAAACACCTGGTCAAGGCCCCAGGCTAGAGCACCCTCCTACTGTGTAAATGGAAATCACAGCAGGAGGGGAGCGAGTTGATGCCAGGACTTGGTGCAATGCATGACCTCGGGGCATCAGCGGAGAAAGGATTAACGTTTCAGCGGACAGAGGATTAAGTCCAGTTTGTCCATATAAACTAGAGCAAACGTGGAGTCGAGAGTACTTGCTACGAGAAGCGCTGACCGAACGGGAGTGTCGGAGGGACATCGGATGAACGAGAAGGACCAGCGAAAAGAGTTAACCTGATCCATTATATTATGCGGTATCATTTTGGTAATTGGAATGAAGTAAATACAGTTAATAAACCAGACCTTTTGTAAACCTGTGTGCGGTCATTGGAGTCCTGTGAGTCATACACAAAATTCTTCCACAATAGCATTAATTATTTAGTGATTACTTTTGTTGTTTTTATAATCTGCTTGGTGCAGATGTGATGCCGGTGATGTTATTTTGATTATCATTGCTCTGTGGATAGCATGAATGATTTATTGATTATTTTGTTGTTTTATGCTCTGCTTGGTGCAGATGTGATGCCGGTGATGTTATTTTGATTATCATTGCTGTGTGAAGAGCATTAATGATTTATTGATTACTTTTGTTGTTTTATACTCTGCTTGGTGCAGATGTGATGCCGGTGATGTTATTTTGATTATCATTGCTGTGTGAACAGCATTAATGATTTATTGATTACTTTTGTTGTTTTATGCTCTGCTTGGTGCAGATGTGATGCCGGTGATGTTATTTTGATTATCATTGCTGTGTGAACAGCATTAATGATTTATTGATTACTTTTGTTGTTTTATACTCTGCTTGGTGCAGATGTGATGCCGGTGATGTTATTTTGATTATCATTGCTCTGTGAAGAGCATTGGTGAGTTATTGATTACTTTTGTTGTTTTATACTCTGCTAGGTGCAGATGTGATGCCGGTGATGTTATTTTGATTACCATTGCTGTGCGAAGAGCATTAATGATTTATTGATTACTTTTGTTGTTTTTATACTCTGCTTGGTGCAGATGTGATGCCGGGTATGTTATTTTGATTATCATTGCTGTGTGAACAGCATTAATGAGTTATTGATTACTTTTGTTGTTTTTATACTCTGCTTGGTGCAGATGTGATGCCGGTGATGTTATTTTGATTATCATTGCTGTGTGAAGAGCATTGGTGAGTTATTGATTACTTTTGTTGTTTTATGCTCTGCTTGGTGCAGATGTGATGCCCGTGATGTTATTTTGATTATCATTGCTCTGTGAAGAGCATTGGTGAGTTATTGATTAATTTTGTTGTTTTATACTCTGCTAGGTGCAGATGTGATGCCGGTGATGTTATTTTGATTACCATTGCTGTGCGAAGAGCATTAATGATTTATTGATTACTTTTGTTGTTTTTATACTCTGCTTGGTGCAGATGTGATGCCGGTGATGTTATTTTGATTATCATTGCTGTGTGACGAGCATTAATGATTTATTGATTACTTTTGTTGTTTTATATTCTGCTTTGTGCAGCTGTGATGCCGGTGATGTTATTTTGATTATCATTGCTGTGTGAAGAGCATGATGATTTATTGATTACTTTTGTTGTTTTATACTCTGCTTGGTGCAGATGTGATGCCGGTGATGTTATTTTGATTATTATCATTGCTGTGTGAAGAGCATCAATGATTTATTGATTACTTTTGTTGTTTTATACTCTGCTTGGTGCAGATGTGATGCCGGTGATGTTATTTTGATTATTATTTCTGTATGAAGAGCATTGGTGAGTTGTTGATTACTTTTGTTGTTTTATGCTCTGCTTGGTGCAGATGTGATGCCGGTGATGTTATTTTGATTATTATTTCTGTGTGAAGAGCATTGGTGAGTTGTTGATTACTTTTGTTGTTTTATGCTCTGCTTTGTGCAGATGTGATGCCGGTGATGTTATTTTGATTATCATTGCTGTGTGAACAGCATTAATGAGTTATTGATTACTTTTGTTGTTTTATGCTCTGCTTGGTGCAAATGTGATGCCGGTGATGTTATTTTGATTATCATTGCTGTGTGAAGAGCATTAATGATTTATTGATTACTTTTGTTGTTTTATACTCTGCTAGGTGCAGATGTGATGCCGGTTATGTTATTTTGATTATCATTGCTCTGTGAAGAGCATTGGTGAGTTATTGATTACTTTTGTTGTTTTATACTCTGCTTGGTGCATATGTGATGCCGGTGATGTTATTTTGATTATCATTGCTGTGTGGAGAGCATTGGTGAGTTGTTGATTACTTTTGTTGTTTTATACTCTGCTAGGTGCAGATGTGATGCCGGTGATGGTATTTTGATTATCATTACTGTGTGAACAGCATGAATGATTTATTGATTACTTTTGTTGTTTTATACTCTGCTAGGTGCAGATGTGATGCCGGTGATGTTATTTTGATTATCATTGCTGTGTGAACAGCATTAATGAGTTATTGATTACTTTTGTTGTTTTATACTCTGCTAGGTGCAGATGTGATGCCGGTGATGTTATTTTGATTATCATTGCTGTGTGAACAGCATTAATGAGTTATTGATTACTTTTGTTGTTTTATACTCTGCTTGGTGCAGATGTGATGCCGGTGATGTTATTTTGATTATCATTGCTGTGTGAAGAGCATTAATGATTTATTGATTACTTTTGTTGTTTTATATTCTGCTTTGGGCAGATGTGATGCCGGTGATGTTATTTTGATTATCATTGCTGTGTGAAGAGCATTAATGATTTATTGATTACTTTTGTTGTTTTATACTCTGCTTGGTGCAGATGTGATGCCGGTGATGTTATTTTGATTATTATCATTGCTGTGTGAAGAGCATCAATTATTTATTGATTACTTTTGTTGTTTTATACTCTGCTTGGTGCAGATGTGATGCTGGTGATGTTATTTTGATTATTATTTCTGTGTGAAGAGCATTGGTGAGTTGTTGATTACTTTTGTTGTTTTATGCTCTGCTTGGTGCAGATGTGATGCCGGTGATGTTATTTTGATTATTATTTCTGTGTGAAGAGCATTGGTGAGTTGTTGATTACTTTTGTTGTTTTATGCTCTGCTGGGTGCAGATGTGATGCCGGTGAGGTCATTTTGTTTATCATTGCTGTGTGGAGAGCATTGGTGAGTTGTTGATTACTTTTGTTGTTTTATGCTCTGCTTGGTGCAGATGTGATGCCGGTGATGTTATTTTGATTATCATTGCTGTGTGAAGAGCATTAATGATTTATTGATTACTTTTGTTGTTTTATACTCTGCTTGGTGCAGATGTGATGCCGGTGATGTTATTTTGATTATCATTGCTGTGTGGAGAGCATTGGTGAGTTGTTGATTACTTTTGTTGTTTTATACTCTGCTAGGTGCAGATGTGATGCCGGTGATGTTATTTTGATTATCATTACTGTGTGAACAGCATGAATTATTTATTGATTACTTTTGTTGTTTTATACTCTGCTAGATGCAGATGTGATGCCGGTGATGTTATTTTGATTATCATTGCTGTGTGAACAGCATTAATGAGTTATTGATTACTTTTGTTGTTTTATACCCTGCTTGGTGCAGATGTGATGCCGGTGATGTTATTTTGATTATCATTGCTGTGTGAAGAGCATCAATGATTTATTGATTACTTTTGTTGTTTTATATTCTGCTTTGTTCAGATGTGATGCCGGTGATGTTATTTTGATTATCATTGCTGTGTGAACAGCATTAATGAGTTATTGATTACTTTTGTTGTTTTATACTCTGCTTGGTGCAGATGTGATGCCGGTGATGTTATTTTGATTATCATTGCTGTGTGAAGAGCATTAATGATTTATTGATTACTTTTGTTGTTTTATACTCTGCTTGGTGCAGATGTGATGCCGGTGATGTTATTTTGATTATCATTGCTGTGTGGAGAGCATTGGTGAGTTGTTGATTACTTTTGTTGTTTTATACTCTGCTAGGTGCAGATGTGATGCCGGTGATGTTACTTTGATTATCATTACTGTGTGAACAGCATGAATTATTTATTGATTACTTTTGTTGTTTTATACTCTGCTAGGTGCAGATGTGATGCCGGTGATGTTATTTTGATTATCATTGCTGTGTGAACAGCATTAATGAGTTATTGATTACTTTTGTTGTTTTATACCCTGCTTGGTGCAGATGTGATGCCGGTGATGTTATTTTGATTATCATTGCTGTGTGAAGAGCATTAATGATTTATTGATTACTTTTGTTGTTTTATACTCTGCTTTGTGCAGATGTGATGCCGGTGATGTTCTTTTGATTATCATTGCTGTGTGAAGAGCATTAATGATTTATTGATTATTTTGTTGTTTTATATTCTGCTTTGTGCAGATGTGATGCCGGTGATGTTATTTTAATTATTATCATTGCTGTGTGAAGAGCATCAATGATTTATTGATTACTTTTGTTGTTTTATACTCTGCTTGGTGCAGATGTGATGCCTGTGATGTTATTTTGATTATTATTTCTGTGTGAAGAGCATTGGTGAGTTGTTGATTACTTTTGTTGTTTTATGCTCTGCTTGGTGCAGATGTGATGCCGGTGATGTTATTTTGATTATTATTTCTGTGTGAAGAGCATTGGTGAGTTGTTGATTACTTTTGTTGTTTTATGCTCTGCTTGGTGCAGATGTGATGCTGGTGATGTTATTTTGATTATCATTGCTCTGTGGAGAGCATTGGTGAGTTATTGATTACTTTTGTTGTTTTATGCTCTGCTTGGTGCAGATGTGATGCCGGTGATGTTATTTTGATTATCATTGCTGTGTGAACAGCATTAATGAGTTATTGATTACTTTTGTTGTTTTATACCCTGCTTGGTGCAGATGTGATGCCGGTGATGTTATTTTGATTATTATTTCTGTGTGAAGAGCATTGGTGAGTTGTTGATTACTTTTGTTGTTTTATGCTCTGCTTGGTGCAGATGTGATGCTGGTGATGTTATTTTGATTATCATTGCTCTGTGGAGAGCATTGGTGAGTTATTGATTACTTTTGTTGTTTTATGCTCTGCTTGGTGCAGATGTGATGCCGGTGATGTTATTTTGATTATCATTGCTGTGTGAACAGCATTAATGATTTATTGATTACTTTTGTTGTTTTATATTCTGCTTTGTGCAGATGTGATGCCGTTGATGTTCTTTTGATTATCATTGCTGTGTGAAGAGCATTAATGATTTATTGATTACTTTTGTTGTTTTATATTCTGCTTTGTGCAGGAGTGATGCCGGTGATGTTCTTTTGGTTATCATTGCTGTGTGAAGAGCATTAATGATTTATTGATTACTTTTGTTGTTTTATACTCTGCTTTGTGCAGATGTGATGCCGGTGATGTTCTTTTGATTATCATTGCTGTGTGAAGAGCATTAATGATTTATTGATTATTTTGTTGTTTTATATTCTGCTTTGTGCAGATGTGATGCCGGTGATGTTATTTTGATTATTATCATTGCTGTGTGAAGAGCATCAATGATTTATTGATTACTTTTGTTGTTTTATACCCTGCTTGGTGCAGATGTGATGCCGGTGATGTTATTTTGATTATCATTGCTGTGTGAACAGCATTAATGAGTTATTGATTACTTTTGTTGTTTTATACCCTGCTTGGTGCAGATGTGATGCCGGTGATGTTATTTTGATTTATCATTGCTGTGTGAAGAGCATTAATGATTTATTGATTACTTTTGTTGTTTTATATTCTGCTTTGTGCAGATGTGATGCCGTTGATGTTCTTTTGATTATCATTGCTGTGTGAAGAGCATTAATGATTTATTGATTACTTTTGTTGTTTTATATTCTGCTTTGTGCAGGTGTGATGCCGGTGATGTTCTTTTGGTTATCATTGCTGTGTGAAGAGCATTAATGATTTATTGATTACTTTTGTTGTTTTATACTCTGCTTTGTGCAGATGTGATGCCGGTGATGTTCTTTTGATTATCATTGCTGTGTGAAGAGCATTAATGATTTATTGATTATTTTGTTGTTTTATATTCTGCTTGGTGCAGATGTGATGCCTGTGATGTTATTTTGATTATTATTTCTGTGTGAAGAGCATTGGTGAGTTGTTGATTACTTTTGTTGTTTTATGCTCTGCTTGGTGCAGATGTGATGCCGGTGATGTTATTTTGATTATTATTTCTGTGTGAAGAGCATTGGTGAGTTGTTGATTACTTTTGTTGTTTTATACTCTGCTTGGTGCAGATGTGATGCCGGTGATGTTATTTTGATTATCATTGCTGTGTGAACAGCATTATTGAGTTATTGATTACTTTTGTTGTTTTATACTCTGCTTGGTGCAGATGTGATGCCAGTTATGTTATTTTGATTACCATTGCTGTGTGAAGAGCATTGGTGAGTTATTGATTACTTTTGTTGTTTTATACTCTGCTTGGTGCAGATGTGATGCCAGTTATGTTATTTTGATTATCATTGCTGTGTGGAGAGCATTATTGAGTTATTGATTACTTTTGTTGTTTTATACTCTGCTTGGTGCAGATGTGATGCCGGTTATGTTATTTTGATTATCATTGCTGTGTGGAGAGCATTGGTGAGTTGTTGATTACTTTTGTTGTTTTATGCTCTGCTTGGTGCAGATGTGATGCCGGTGATGTTATTTTGATTATCATTGCTGTGTGAACAGCATTAATGATTTATTGATTACTTTTGTTGTTTTATACTTTGCTTTGTGCAGATGTGATGCCGGTGATGTTATTTTGTTTACCATTGCTGTGTGAACAGCATTAATGAGTTATTGATTACTTTTGTTGTTTTATACTCTGCTTGGTGCAGATGTGATGCCGGTGATGTTATTTTGATTATCATTGCTGTGTGAACAGCATTAATGATTTATTGATTACTTTTGTTGTTTTATACTCTGCTTGGTGCAGATGTGATGCCGGTTATGTTATTTTGATTATCATTGCTGTGTGGAGAGCATTGGTGAGTTGTTGATTACTTTTGTTGTTTTATACTCTGCTAGGTGCAGATGTGATGCCGGTGATGTTATTTTGATTATCATTGCTGTGCGAAGTGAGTTATTGATTACTTTTGTTGTTTTATACTCTGCTTGGTGCAGGGTTCTCTTTTTCCACTCATTTGATTGGTCTATAACGGCTGAAATAAATCTATTCAGCTAATACTTGGCACAAGGACTACTTCATGGTTGTTCACCCGAGCATCCCGACGACAAATGGCGACGAAGGTGGGATGATGGGATTTGCCCGAGCTACCTCATATAGACCTAAGAACCCTGAAGTCATCGAGCCTAGAAGACAACGAACGAGGCTATCTTCGACTGGAGAGAACTGTATGCGGGCGAGTTACAAGAAGTCTGCATTGACTGTGCGAGTGACATTGGCAGAAGCCAGAGAGGCTTATCAAGTGGAATCAACATTGCTGTAATTAATGGTGATAGTGATAATTGGTTAAATATAGCAATGTTTTATTGTAGCTCGAACTGTTTGATTGTATTGTATATATATATATATATATATATATATATATATATTGTAAAGGTTTCCCCGACACTTAGCATAGCCCAGGTGTCACAATGTCAAATCAACTCCCAGACCAGCAGTCCATGAGTGACATGCTTCGAGCATTGACAGGTGCCCTGCAAGGATTGTGTGGCCAGCATTGTCAAATTGTCAAAGTAAAATTGTCAAAGTTCAAGGGACCTCCCAGATCAGCGGGTGAGCTCTCTTTGACAGATTGGCTTGACGACTTCTCAATTTACATGAGCCATTACAAGTTAGAGGGTAGGGCTAAGGCCCAGGCTGTCATTGACTATCTCGCTGCAGCAGCCAAGGCAGAGGTGTTATGCAGGGACATCAGTGTCAGGGAGGACTATAGAAGGCTAGTCGAAGCGTTGAAGTCGCTCTTCGACCCTGTGGAGTCCGTTCCCACCCTTAGCGTTGCATTTCACAACCGTGGTCAATTGGAAGCTGAGTCCTTTGCTGACTTCAGTCGCGGGCTGATGAGGTTGTATGCTCGTATGGAGAGTGCAGCACAGTCATTGGTGGAGAAGGACGCATTAAGCCACTTGAAAGATGGCATGCTCAAAGAACGGGTTGTAAGAGGAGTGAGGGAACAGTGGGTGTAGCAGGAGCTCCGATGTAAAGAGATGTCAATTGGCGGGAGGACTTTCCTGGAGATGCAAGAGGAGGTTCTACTGTTCTTCAGAGACCAACAGCCAAAGAGGAAAATTCACGTCAATGAGGTTTTGACGGCTGGACCTGAAGTAATGCAGATTTCGGCACAGCCAGAAAGCGAGATGAAGGAGATCAAAGAGAGGCTCTCTTCATTCACTAAAGAGTTCTCCAGGCTCTGTGATAGTCTCCAAAATCTGATCAATGTTATGCGGTGCAGGGTTCTAGTTGATATCGTCAACGGGAACCACCTACCTGCTACCACTGTGGTAAGAAGAGCCACATAAAGAAGGACAGCAAACTAGAGGTTATTTTCCATCACTGAAAGGAGCTGGGCCACGTCTGCAAAGATTGTCCACAGAGAAGGTACCAAGAGGTACCTACTGCAGGAGTTGCCCAGTCAGTTGCTGCCAACACTCCCAACACAGAAGTGTGCATTGTAGATGCTCCAACAAAGTTGTCTCATCAGGAAGGGAAGCAAATACTGACTCATTGCCAATAGTCCTACTTCAACAGTGAAGATAGGTGGGGTAGAGCTGGGCTGCATCCTCGATACTGGAGTGGAGACGTCGATAATCCCGTCGTCCGTGAACAATAGTAAACTGAAGGGGAAGCTTGGTCATTTGAGCGAAGCCCTCAGAGTGTTCTTGAATGTGATAGGTGGTCGGCTCCTTACCACCCAGCTACAAATGTCCAGGCTGAGTCGTTTGTCAAAGCTTTGAAACATGCTTTGAGTAGGGGCCAAGCAGTTCAATCTGTGCAGAGTAGGGTTTATGTGATTTTGCATGCTTATCGTAATTCAGTACACTCTACTACGCAAGAAACCGCATGTATGGCCGACAGTTGCTGCCGCACCTGGATTTGCTTCGACCTGGTGCACCAGAAGTTATTACAGCAACCAATGTTCATCCATTTATGGTGGACCAGCCAGATTTGGCACAGGACTATGTACACTGACAGAAATGGGTGCCAGCTGTTGTGATCTGAGTTTTCGGACCAGCTAACTACCGTCTTCGTACTTTGGCTGGGCTTATCTTGAAATGTCATGTGAATCAATTGATGGCTTGCAGATCCACACAACTAATTCCATTCCGCCGTGCGATGTGTCCTCATCCATTGAGGTGTCCGTGACCACGTTTCGACCAGCTGCCCATCCATCTGTGGACCCAGATGTTCAGTGCAGTGATAGTAGTGTGGATATTCCAACGATTTCGGTTGACCCTAGTTTGGTGTCTGGTGGGGAGCCATCATCTGTTTCCAATTCCCCACCATCACGGTTGGGTCTACTGCCCAATGACCGCGTGTTTCTTCTAGACGCATTGTGTGACCAGAGTATTCGAAGCACTATGTGACTTGAGGGGGGAGGAATATAGTGCCGTGTACGGCGAGTGGTGTCACTGTTTGTAGTTGATATCGGGCCGTGTACGGCCGAGTGGGGTCGCTGTGGGCGGGCCTACTTTAACGTGGTAAGAAGAGCCACATAAAGCCTGTTTTGTGGGTGGACTGAGGCCTGTTTTGCATGTAATAAAGATGGTGCTTGATCCTCTCGACGTGTCCGCATCTGTGTACTAAAGACATTACAATACATACCTTCCCAACGTATTTTTTTTCTTTCTGAATGAAACGTATCGACAGCGAAATGTGATAATTAAAGATCACTTTCCTGATTTAATTTCATTTGTTCAGGCTGCAAAGGGCATAATTAGGAAGCCGGATGAATGTAATTTAACAAAATCTCAGTTTCATCGTCTTTGAAGGGTTGTCACAAAAGCGGGTCTTGAGATTTCCCAACCACTCAAGCCTATTGATTATAATCCATGGAAAAATAGGACCACGGGTCATGAAGCTCACCTGGATCAGGAGCAAGTCACTCAAACCCCTCACACACCCCTCAGACACTGATATTTTTAATGCCGTGAACAAACTTTGGTACATCATAGGCGATGAAGGTTGTGATCAAGTTTCATTGAAATTGTGTGTGTAGTTTCGGAGAAGAGGAAAATACATATTTTGGGGGGTCAAAAACACCCCCGTAGTTCCCCTTAATGAGCACAGACTTTGATGCGGTCAATATCCATCATTAGGCATCATATATGAAGCTTGTGGTCAAGTTTCATCAAAATTGTGTGTGGAGTTTCAGAGAAGACAGCACAGTCTTATTTTTGGTGGGGGGGGGGGGGGGCAAACACCTCCACTCCCTCGTAATCCACCTTGATGAGCGCAGATTTTGATGCGGTCAATACACCTATAATGATATTGTGTCCAAGTTAAACCCAGGTGCTATGCTGCCTCTGACCACTGAGAGGCTCCCATAAGAACTCGGACGGACAGCGCTCCGATCATTCCTGTGACATTTATTCTGTGTGGTGTAGAGCATACTCAGATGGTGCGTATTACTAGATGGTCCAGGTTTGCTTGTACTAATTGCAAATCCATCATTACTCCTATGATTACTGAATACTGATATGATGCTTGTTGATTTCTTGCAGGTGTTGCTATATATCGATTCTGAATTAAACTCACTTTTGGGACAATGTTGTAGGTCTGATTCTTACAACAATTAATTCTGAATCTTCTCTTGGACTTGAACGAGATCATCATGGCTCATAAGCTCATACAAGTCCCGATCTTTGGAGCAGATCCCCAGGCGCCGGACGCGCCTGCTCAACTACTTCACTGGCTGAAGCTACTGACCAGCCATCTGGACGTTCAGGAGGAACTCACCGATGTCACCAAGCTGGCGGTGCTGCATTCCAAAGTGAACCATACAGTGTACACATATATATCCCAGTGTGGAACGTACGATACTGCTGTGGCAGAAATGAGACGTATTTACATCAAAACTTGGAGCGTGGTTGATACTCGATATCTGCTCGCGTCTCGGCAGCAGGAACCCTCGGAGACCATCGACCAGTTCATTCAAGACCTCCGCCGGTTAGTGAAGGACTGTACTACAGAAACCCGCACTCATGCACAAGTCTGTGATGATCTTGTGCAGGATTCTTTTGTTTCTGGGATTCGGTCCCCAGTCATCAGACAGAGATTACTTGAAGAAGAAGATTTGACACAAGACAGGGCTCATCGGCTATCCCTCCTGTACAACGAAGCGCAGGTACAGGCCGACGCGTATGCCTGCCCATACGTCACTGCAGGATTAACCAGAGCGACACGACCGGAGAGAGCAACCGCCGAGCAAGCGGATGCTGCATCTTCACCGGAATTGGAGACAACCGACGTGCTGGAGGATCTCGACCCGAGTGTGACAGCGGCTGCCGCGGTCGGACCCAAGGCCGGAAGTAAAGCTATGTGCTTTTTCTGCGGGAACCGGTACCACCAAAGGTCAGTTTGTCCGGCTAAAGAGGCGACATGTCATTCGTGTTCTCGGAAAGGTCACTTTGCGAAGGCTTGTCGTTCGTCCCGGGGCCGGTGAACTCGCTCGACACTGCATGTGCTTCTCTCTCCGCCCGAGAAACAATCGGCGCCTCGCGTGGTGTTGATTGGAATTGCCCCTCTCCGTGGGCAATTAAAGACTGCGCGGCTATTAAAGGAAGGCCTGTCCAGCGCTGAGCGCTCGACCTTGATGAGGCTTACCGCGCCGACTAAACAAGTGGCGCAATCACAACGGTACGCGGCTCGACCGTCCTTGATGGGAATTCTTTCATCGCCCAGCCCACTTCCGGGTTTGGCTTCACGAACGGCGCAAGCTTGTGTCGGATCTTCGCCCGTAGCTCGAGCGCCCTCCAGCGGTGGCTCGATCGACCCACGATCGACTTTGACTACACGAAAGAAGGGATCTTCGCGCGTGGCTCGAGCGCCCTCTAGAGGTGGCTCGATCGACCCACGATCGACTTTGACGATACGAAAGAAGGGATCTCCACGCGTGGCTCGAGCGCCCTCAAGCGACGGCTCGACTGGCCCACGATCGACTTCAACTGCACGGAAGACGCTAGCGGGCGTCGGATCCACACTCGAGGCTCGAGCGCCCCCTCTTGACGACTCGACATCTGCAGGGCCACCTGGCCTGTCCAGCGCTGTTATTCCACTCATGATTGAAGGGAAATTTGCAAATCCCTTAATCGACATGGGATCCACTGATAGTTATGTCGATTTACGACTTGTTCAGAAGCATGGCTGGCCGATTCTCGGGGCAACACGCAGAATCTTCATGGCTTCTCAAGGGCTATGGCTCCGCACTCGGGGGGACTGTCGACTGAAGCTTGTGATTAAGGGTCGAATGTTTCTGGATGTGCATTTAATGGTCTTACCAGCATTATGTGCAGAAGTTTTGCTGGGACACGATTTTCTCCGGCGACATTGGCGTTTGGAAATGGAATTTGGTGGTGCTGATACTCTTGCTGTGTGTGCTCTTGCAGGGATGGAAATTGAACCACTGTCGCTGTTTCCCAATATGACTACTGACTGTACGCCGGTTGCTGTTAAATCGTGACGCTACTCACGGACTGACACGCAATTCATTGCTGAAGAGACTGCGCGGCTATTAAAGGAAGGTATCATTGAACCTAGTCGATCGCTTTGGCGGGCCCAAGTTTTGTTGGGTCGAACCGAATCGCACCGCAAATGCATGGTAATCGACTATTCGCAGACGATTAATCAGTTTACCCAATTGGATGCCTACCCACTCCCGGGAATGGATTCTCTGGTACGACAGGTGGCACAGTACTCGGTATATAGCACTCTCGATCTACGTAGCGCGTATCATCAGATTCCAATCTCTGAGGCAGATTGCATCTACACTGGGTTTGAATCCGGACAAAGGTTGTACCAGTTTACCCGGCTGCCTTTCAGGGTCACGAATGGGTCTTGCTTCCAAAGAACCATGGACGACCTCATTGCTAAGGAGAATTTAACCGATGTCTTTGTTTATCTGGATAATCTCACGGTTTGTGGGTACGACAAAGAACATCATGGTGCTAATCTGAAGCGCTTCCTCGAGGTTGCGCACAAGTATCGACTGACTATGAACGAGGCTAAATGTCGCTATTCTGCTCGAACGATAGATCTCCTGGGGTACACCGTGACCCACAGCTCTATTGCTCCAGATAAGGAGCGTCTGCGACCCTTGCTCGACATGGCCCCGCCCCACAATCGTGCTTCTTTGAAACGCGCGCTCGGGCTGTTTGCTCATTACTCTAAGTGGGTTCAAAATTTTTCCGAGAAGCTTCATCCACTTGTGGATTGCAAAGAGTTCCCCATGAGTCACGCTGCTGAGGCCGCTTTCCATGGCCTGAAGTCGGACATAGCTGGCGCCTCTGTGTCGACGATTGACGAAAACAAGTCCTTTGTTTTGGAAAGCGATGCGTCGGACCATGGGATTGCTGCTACACTCTCTCAAGGGGGGCGGCCTGTGGCCTTCTTTTCAAGGACTCTCTCCTCCGCGGAACGAAGACACTCGTCTGTCGAAAAGGAGGCGTATGCCATCATCGAGTCGATCAGGCGTTGGCGTCCATATTTGCTCGGTCGATGTTTTCAGATCATCACGGATCAACAGTGTTGCCTTTATGTACGACACGCAACATGCTCAACCCATTAAGAATGAGAAAATCACTTGCTGGCAGATTGAGCTAGCCGATTTCTGTTACGTTATCAAATATCGCCCGGGGAGGGATAACCTCGTTGCAGATGCTTTATCACGGCCTGCGGTGTGTGCGAGTCTCACCTCCTTTGAGGATCTGCGCGTCCTTCATGACACCTTGTGCCATCCCGGCGTGACGCGTTTAGCTCATTATGTGCTCAGTCATAACTTACCTTATGCTAAGGAAGACAGGTTCCTTATGCTAAGTTACCACTTTCAAGATTTTGAGGACGATTCACGCCGATGTACCAAGATCTATAAATCGTCATCAGTCACGGCCCGTCGGCACTTCGTTTTAGTGCAAAATTCCGTCACAGACACGATGTTGTTGCGATCTCTACGAGGCGAGTACGACAGTGCTATGACACGAGTACGATATGACACGAAACTAATAAGAACAACCAAGACATCGATACAATATGCAACGAATTGGCACGACATTCCAAGACATTAACACGAGATGTCATGAATTACAAGGATCTCCCACGAATAAACTACGAATTACCTATGAGGCACCTTCGACTATCCACGGTGATTTCACGACCATACTACGATGCCACCATGATGTAGTCGGTCACGTGGGAACGCGCTCATCCAGGCCTTATAAATATTGGCTGTGGCATAGTTTTCTCATTCTGCATCATGTTCACCAACGAAGAAGCACTTCAAGAGGCTGCCATCGAGGAGGAGGAAAGCCTGCTGCTGGCTGCTGCGGCCCTGTTGATACGTGCAAGGCAGTGGAGAAGGCCACGTAAAGTACCTATGAAAAGGACAGTGTGGGTGAAACCTTGGCTGTTACGTAGGCCTGAATTTTTTTTTTTTCTTTTGTATACAGAATCGAGGCTCGTGAAAGAGCTAACATTTATTTCACAAACAAATCAACCAGACAAACAAGATATATAAAAAGAGGGAGCGGAAGACAAGATGGGGAGAGAAAGGGAAGCACACAAACATAACATTTGAGAGCAGGGAGATGTGTGGGAGGGAGAGGGCTTGGGGGGAGGAGGCGTGGGAAGGGGGGGGGGGGGGAGAAGTATAAAACACAAGGACACCAAGGACTTCCAGGACAGAAGTTGGTATTTCAAAAAAGTGGATTTGAGGTGAAATTAGCGGGGGTAGAAAGATCAAGGTTTTGGATGGGGGAAGATAAGAGATGGTGGTGCACAGCTGTTTTAAAGACCTGGAGGGTGCAGTGGGATTGAAGAGAGTGAGGGAGTTTGTTCCAGAGGCGGAAGAAAAGAGGAATGAAGGAGTGAAGGTGAGGAGAGAGTCTTGATTTTGGCAGTTTAACCATAAGAGGGTTGCAGGCAGATCTTGTGCGACCTGTAGGAATATTTGGGGGACAGAGCCCAGAGAGAGCTGGGGGGGGGGGCAAGGTCAGAGAGGAGTCGGTAGAAGACGGAAAGACCACCAACCTGCCTGCGGTGAGTGAGTGAAAGGCCCTTGGAGTTAACTTCATCGCGGGAGATTCCAATGATTCTGAACGCTTTGGTTTCAACAGCGTGAAGACGAGCTAGGTGTGAGGCAGGAACACCAGCCCAGAGGGGAGAGCAATATTCCATTGAGCTGTGGATGAAAGCCTTGTATGTGGTGAGGAGCTCAGGTGTGCCAAGGAAGGACTTTGCACGACGGAGGATGCCCATTCAGCGACTGGCTTTGGAGGCCAGATTTGAAATGTGGTTTTCCCAGGAAAGATCATGGCAGATAGTGAGACCCAAAAGCTTGAGTGACAGAACTTCTTGGAGAGGATTATTCTGAAAGTGGATGGGAGGGTTGTCCAGTCAGTCTTTTCGGAGAGACATCGTAAGAGTGTGAGATTTGTCAGGATTGAAAGACATGTTCCACTTGTTTGCCCATTCTGTGATTTTGTCCAGGTCTGCAGAGAGTGAGGAGGCTGCAGACTGCCGATCTGAGGGATGAGGAATGGAGCGACGGAGAGTAGAGTCATCAGCAAAGAGATAGAGAGGATTTTCAAGAGAGTCAGAGAGATCATTGATGAAGACCAGAAAAAGCACAGGGCCCAGAACACTGCCTTGGGGAACTCCAGCCTGAACAGGAAGAGGAGATGAGAGAAACCCATTCAGGGCCACACGTTGACTACGACTAGAGAGGAAGTCCACCAGCCATGCGTGGAGATTTCCATGGATACCAAAGGAGGAGAGTTTGGTGAGCAGAGCGGGGTGCCAGACCGTATCGAAGGCACGTGATATGTCAAGGGAGACAGCTCTAATTTCCTGTTTGGCATTGAGGACCTCCATCCATTGTAGAGAAAGCAGAAGCAACATGTCCAGAGTAGAGTGACCAGGTCTGAAACCAAATTGATGATCAGAGATCAAGCCATTGGAGAAGAGGAAAGATTTCATATCTGAAGCAATGATGGATTCCATGACTTTGCTGATAATTGGGAGAAGGCTGATTGGTCTGTAGTTGCTAGGATCTGTTTTTGCACCTTTTTTGTGCAAAGTGGTGATGTTGGCTGATTTCCAAGCAGATGGAAGATGACCTTGAGCAAAAGAGAGGGTGAAGAGAACACAGAGAGGGAGTGAAAGAGCGGAAGAACAGGATTTTATGACCAGTGGGCTGATGCCGTCAGGTCCAGTTGCAGAATCAGAGTCGAGGGTTGACAGAAATTTTTCCACCTTGTCAGGAGGAAAGGACACAGAGTCCAGGAGCAGCTGGGTACGACTGGGTATGGTGGATACAGAGAGGGATGGGTTTGGGACACAAGATTTAGAGGCAAACACAAAGTTGAGGCATTCATCTTTTTCACGTGCGGAGTCAGCCGTGTAGCCGTTTGAGGTGAGGGAGGGGATGGAGGGGGAACA
Organism: Myxine glutinosa; assembly: GCF_964187855.1. Taxonomy (NCBI): domain Eukaryota; kingdom Metazoa; phylum Chordata; class Myxini; order Myxiniformes; family Myxinidae; genus Myxine; species Myxine glutinosa. The sequence goes on from NC_136274.1 coordinate 49,458,393, forward strand.
AACACCAGAAACAGATTTGACCAGACGCCACCAGGATTTGGAAGAGGGAGACAGATAAGAGAGTTCGGTCTTGAGAACGGAGAGATATTGTTTCCTGGCTCTCCTGAGGGTGGACACACACTTGTTTCAGGCTTTGTGAAAGGAAATGAGATTTCCTTCCGTTGGATTTGCTTTCCAGGAGATGAAAGCAAGTTGTTTCTGGGCAACAGCTTCACCACAAGATTCCGTGTACCATGGACGGGAGGAAGGGTATGACAACTGAAGACGAGATGGGATAAATCTGTGCATGAGAGAGAGCAATTTACTTTGGAAGAATTCCCAGGATGAGTTGATGTCAGAGGCGGTAGAGATGGGAGACCAGTCCAGATGATTGATGGCTGCTTGAAGACCGTGCCAGTTGGCCTGAGTGAAATGCCAGACTCGTCGACGCTGTGGAGGCTCTCTGAGAATGGTCAGAGAGATGTCCACTTTAACAAGCACATGATCAGATGAGCCGATTGGAGCAGAAGAAGAGCAGCAGACATTTTCAGAAAAGTTAGTCACAACCAAGTCCAGAAGAGAAGATGCTCCGTTGACTGAGAACCGGGTCGGGAAATTGACTGATTGTGTCAGTCCCAGTGAGTCGCAGAAGTCCTTTGCTGAGGGGCCATGGCTGGTGAGAGAGGTACCCACACCCAGCCAACTGGCATGGTGACAATTGAAATCACCACATATGAGGAAGAGAGAGTTGGGATGGGTAGATAGAAGTTGGTCCATATTATCAGACAGCGAGATGTAGATGGAGTCATCACTGTTTGGTGGACGGTACAACACACATATGAACAAAAGGTGGGAGCGAAGGGGAAGCCGCAGCCAAAGGTATTCCTGGGGGTGAGGTGGAGAGAGGGCAGTGCAGGGCGAGTGAGGAAGAGAGTTTTTTTTTTATAAAGATAGCAACCCCACCTCCAGGACGAGGCTCGGGTCTGTCATACCGGAGGAGGGAGTAACCTGGGAGAGATACCAAGGAATCAGAGACATCATGAAGGAGGAAAGTTTCTGTTAAGCAGATCACGTCTGGTTTGTCAGAAGCAACCTGTATGGAGAGATCAGTCAAGTTTGAACGAAGGCCCCGGATGTTTGAGGTCCATACCGTTAATGAAGAGGAAGGGGGAGCATCGGATACAGAACAGGGGGGGGGGGAGGGGTAGGGTAAGATGTGGAAGAGGAGGAAGAGGTAGGGAGAGAGCTGTTGAAGGTGTGTCAGAGATTTCAGAATAGCTTGGAGAAAGGGAAGAATGGGGCGGACAAAAGGTTTGATGGTGATTGGGTGAGGCACAGTGAGGTGTTATTTGAGGAGGGGGAAGAGCGAGGCAGAAGGTTGGGGGAGATGAAGGTGAAAGTTGGAAGGGGGAAGATGCGGGGAGGACGCTTTGAGGAGGAGGGGTGAGAGGGGAGTCTAGGAGGGGAGGAGCGAGGGAGAGTCTCAGAGGGTAGGGGTGTGGGGGGAGTTTAGGAGGGAAGGGGAAAGGGGGGAGATTTGAAAGGGATGGGTGATGGGGAAGATTTGGAGGGGAGGGGAAAGGGGGAAGATTTGAATGAATATGGACAGTATGAGAAGTATGTGAGGATATGGACAGTATGAGAAGCTTTTGGCTGAATTGCATCTAGAAGACGGCAGGGGCTACAATAACTTTCTGCGTGTTGATCCAGACCTCTTTCATGCAATGCCTGGGGCCCCGAATCGAGAAGCAAGATACCTTTATGCGGAAGGCACTGGAGTCAGTCAGGCATACGTATTGCCATAACACTGCATTACATGGCAACTGGGGATTCCTAAAGAGTCTCCAGTTTGGTTTCAGAATCGCTCACAACAACATCAGTAAAATAGTGCCAGAGACCTGTGAGGCCATAGTTGATGAATACCTCGATGAGGTCCTGCCATGCCCAAGGACCACAGAGGCATGGAAAGAGGTCGCCCATAACTTTTCAACACGATGGAACTTTCACAACACCATCGGTGCCTTGGATGGCAAACACATTGCCATCCGGTGTCCACCTAATGGGGGATCATTGTACTACAACTACAAGGGCTTTCACTCTATAGTGCTGTTAGCCCTTGTCGATGCCAACTACACGTTCTTGTACATCGCATCGGTGCCAATGGCAGCTGCTCAGATGGGGGTATCTTCAAAGAGTGCAACATTCGTGAAGCTCTGGAAGCAGGCACTGCTGGCCTCCCTGATCCAGAACCACTTCCACACGATGACCAGCCAATGCCATATGCCATTGTGGGAGACGCCGCCTTCGCATTGCGCACCTGGTTGATGAAACCCTACCCCCACCGGCTCATGACCAACGCAGAGCACATCTTCAACTACAGGCTGTCCAGGGCACGTCGAGTGGTGGAGAATGCATTTGGTATCCTGGTGCACAGGTATGCATGTTTTTGTGTTTCTACATAGGACTGTTAACTGTAATAATTTCAATGATATAAAGTCTTACAACAAGTACCAATTTTATGTCAAATGTTGCACTTAAATATTTCCTTTAAATGGACAACTACAACATATGCCACTTTGGTTCGAATTAATTTATAACTTGTCAATGTTGTGACTTCAGGTTCCGCTGCATGCTGACCACAATGCAACAGCACCCAGATAGAGTTCAGTCCATAGTGTTGGCAGCCTGCCTGCTGCACAACCTGCTCCTCATCCGGTATCCCAGGCAAGCCAACCAGGAGGTGGACAGGGAAGACCAAACGACCCATGAAGTGATCCCTGGTTCCTGGCAGGAAGATGAGACCCTTCTGGGACTGGAGTCCCTGTCCAGGAACACATCTGCCAAGGTGGCCAAGGTCCAGCGTAACTACCTGCGGGATTACTACAATTCCCCAGTTGGCAAGGTTCCATGGCAGGACACGATGATATAAGGTAAAGTACTCGATATTATAAAATTATATTTTTGTGCAGAGATCCATCTCAACCAAGCCCCCTCTCCCTCAAAACATATGATATTGTAAGCTCCCCCCCCCCCCACCCCCTCCCCGGCCGACCAGCTTTTGGGCCCAATTTAGCCAAATTACCCAAGTCCCCCCGGTAAATGGCAAAGCATTGAAAACACAAGACTAGAAGTAAATTTTTAAAAAAACATTAATTGTAGCAACAGATCCAGATCCACACACTTTTTTAAAGTCCTGCAGTCTCACAAGTTTACATTTGGCACAATATGTTTGAAGTTTCATTTTCAAATGAAAGATTCTTCAGTGTTCATGGTAATGTTGATGGCACAACATGTTCAAAATTTCACTTTTAATTTGAAGTTTCTTCAGTGTTCATGGTAATGTTGATGGCACAACATGTTCAAAATTTCACTTTTAATTTGAAGTTTCTTCAGTGGTCATGGTTCATGGCACAAAATTCACAAGTTTAAATGTTCTCAACATAAATGGTGGAGGAAAGCATTACATCAGTTGAACGGCTGGTGGCCTCTGGTGTCTCTTTGCCAGTTGCCACTTGCGATGGAGGTTGCGCTCCAAAGTGTCCGGTGCTGTGCTGCTGGCTTGTAGAGGTGCTGGACATGAAGCTGGACACTGGGGTAGCGCTGAAGCTGGGCTGCTGCTGCTGACCATAAGCAGGGCTACGTGCTGACCACCAAAGTTTTGGCCACCACCAAAACTACTGGACAAAGCATCAGCAACGACATTTTCCCTGCCCTTTACATGCTCAATTTTCAAGTTGAACTCCTGCAAAGCCAAACTCCATCTCATCAACCTCTGATTTGTATTTTTCATTTTTTGAATGAAGGTCAAGGAGTTGTGATCAAAAATCCAAAACAAAGCAAGTCTATAGCACTTTTTGAAGGAGGCCGAGCTGAGAGCCAGGTTTCATGGTGGTTGGGTGGTGAGGCCTGGAAGAATTCACTGCATGGACGCCTTAAGGAACGTGGAGTTCACGGTTAATCCATGTAGGAATCTTGGCTCGGCTGCTCCGCAGCATTCAGTGCTTCATACTCTTCTCTTGATCATAAAAATCATAACCACAGTGGTGGAGTCGGGTGCTGTAGTCACGTGAGTAGCAGTCTCCCTCTCGGCCACTACCTTGATAATCATCCCTTCGGGAGCTGCCGTAACTCTGGGAGCCTCCATAGTCATCTCGACTGCGGCCACCACCAAAACTACTACTCCCACCCCGGGAGCGATAGCCACCCCTGAAACTACCTCCACGTTTTCCTCCTCTGTAGCCCCCTCGACGCCCATGACCTGCCTTCTCTACTGTTATGGTCCGACCATCCAAATCCTTGCCATTCAATTCCTTTTCTGCATCTTTGGCGTTCTTTGTGTTTTCAAATGTGACAAAGCCAAACCCTCTCGACTTTTGCGTCTCCCTGTCTTTTATCAGCAACACTTCCAAGAGTGGTCCATATTGGCCGAAGACGGAGTCCAGAACATCTTCCCTTGTGTTGAAGTTCAGTCCACCTACAAAGAGCTTGCCAACGTTGCCTCAATCCCTGACTTGTGTGTGCTGACATTTAGCTTCAGGGTACTTGACAAGAAATGTCTGTGCAAAGCGTGACGTCAGTACATTCCTCTTCTCTTCAGAGCGCTTCCTACCCATAGCACGAGTCGCGGTACAGGATGGAAAGATACCCGGAATCTCCTGCTCTAACTGTGCAGTGTTATTTTTCATACTACGCTTTTCAACAAACATCGGGTTACCAGAAACTTGACCACCGACCAAATCATTCCCGATAACAAAAGAGAATCCCTCTACAGAAGAGTGACTTGTAAACCTACGGTGACTGGTCCTGACACCAAATCAGACTTCAAATGGATGACATCAAGTGGAGCTTTAACACAGCCACCAACCCCCTGTAAAAGAACACTAACACCAGTTGCCGTCTTCTCTGACAATGGCAAAATGCCTTCAAGCATCAAAGATTGATGTGCTCCTGTGTCCCTCAATACCGTAACAGGTCTCTGGTTAGTCAAGTCTCCATCCAGTGACACAAACCCCTCTGAAATAAAAGGTTTGTAACCATCTTGAACAAGGTTGTTCTGTGATGCCGTAACTTTGGCATGGGAACCTTCACAAGGCACTGTCCTCCAAGGACGATTTCTCGCATTGGGCAATGCATTCAGAGTTGTACTAGTCTGACTCCGCTCCTGATTTTTCCTTTTCAGGGCATAACATTGGAACATCAAATGTCCAGGTTTCTTGCAAAAAGCGCAAGTAGGCCCGGAGGAAAAACTCGTGGTCTGCCTCGGGCCCCCCGGAAGATAAGTCTGTCTCGGAACTGTAGTCTTCTGATCCCTAAAAGTCGCGGTATCAGATTTGTCCTCATAGTCATCTCTAGGCCGCCTCCACGAATATTTATTCTCCGCCCCTGATTTACCATAACTCCCCTGGCTAACTCTAGGCGGGAAGTTAGGTTTGTGGACCCCCATCCTATGTGTCAAGGCATAGTCATCTGCCACAGTTACTGCCTCATACAACTCTGGCACTTTCTTTTCATCCAGCTGTACTTTAATGTCCACGTGGACACACTGTTTGAATTCCTCCACCAAGATCAATTGTCGCAACAGTTTGAAGTCTTTCCCAATCCCCTTCGAATCACACCACCGATCAAACATGGTTTCCTTCATTCTGGCAAACTCCACATGGGTCTCACTCTCCCTCTTCCTGGCATTCCGGAATTTTTGCCGGTAAGCTTCAGGGACTAATTCATAGGCTTTGAGAATGGTTTTCTTCACTATCTCATAATCTGCACATTGGTCAATCGGTAAAGCCGGATAGATATCTTGAGCGTTACCCACCAGAACACGTTGCACTAACATAGTCCAGGACCCCACAGGCCATTTTAGCATTTGAGCCACTTTCTCAAAGTGTAAAAAAAACTTGGCTTCCTCCTTTTCATTGAAGGGTGGAACCAGCCTCACATGCCTCCCAACATCCCAAGTGTTCTGACTAGTTGTCGAACCAGCCGGCATGGATACGACTTCTCTCCGTTCTCCCATTAATTCCAGCTCCTTGAGTTTAACTTCCTTCTGATACTCCATGTCACGTTCCTTTAACTCCCTTTCGGCTCTCCTTTCCTCTGCTCTTTCCTTTGCTCTTCTTTCTTCGAGTTCCCTTTCAGTTCTCCTTTCGTCTGTTCCTCTCTCCTCGAGTTCTCGTTCCTGTTCTACTCTTTTTTCCTCGAGTTCTCGTTCCTGTTCTACTCTTCTTTCCTCGAGTTCTCTTTCAGCTCTCCTTTCCTCTGCTCTTCTCTCCTTGGCTTTCCATTCCAACTCTTTTAACCTTTCCTGGCTCTGCAGTTGCATCTCCATTTTCCAGAGCTCCACATTTCCTTTTTTCTCTGGTAACCAATCCAAGGTTCCCTCTTTCCATGTTCCCTGTCCCACAAGAGATTCTACCACCAATTTCTGCATCTCTGCTTTCTTCATATGAGCTCGGACCTCCAAGTTACAATGTTTGGCCAATATCAAGAGTTCCGATCTTTTTAACGCTAGGAACTGTGCCTCATTAGGGGACGCCGCAAACTTTTATGTGTCAAACACCATAGTGACTATCAGTTAACACCTGTTAACCTTCACACAATTTTTTTTCCAATTTTTTGAGAAACTTGGGAATGTTAGAAAAATTCCAAATTTGAGAATTCTGGGAATGTTAGGGAATTATATCCCGGACGAGCCCCCAATTTCTGTTACATGCTCCTCCCCGACCCCCTGGTCACAGTGTACCTCCGAGCCCCGAGAGGAGTCACGGCAGAAAAATGTGTTATTCTGTATGTCAAAGATCAATGGAGAAGCCACCCCAATTGTTACTCACAAACAAATATTGTATTAAGATCACACAAGAATAACAGTACAACAATAATAGTAATCAAAAGTACAATCAATATGTCTTATGATGGTACCATCAGTTTTGTAATATATAACTCACTGTGCTCCAAGTGAGTGAAACAAGAACATCCCCAATGTCTCTAATCCCCGGCTTCAAGCCAACGTCGATCCACTCCAGCGATCGACAGATCAATGTCCAATCGAGACCAGAATCCCGTTGGGTTGGCAGGTACAGTCCGGCTGCCAAAGCTGTGCAAAGGCGCCCTCCAGGGGATTGGGAAATCCAAAGGCGCCCTCCAGGCAACTGGAAAATCACACCCTCGGGTATGGACGAATTAACCTTCAAAAAGCCACGTCACACACACACGCCAGATCCACGTCTGAATGCGGTGAAAATGGTCGAAGGGAGATGAAACCGTGAGCGAAGCGCAAGTCCTGAGCGAGTCAAAATGGCCGACGGCCCGGTCTCGTGGCGCAACGGCACGACGATGATTCTCTCCTGAATCGATCACAAAACCTGACACGCAGGTTAATCTGTCAGAGTGATAACCACTCTGTCGCAGGAATCCCTTTCCTGGGAAACCCGAAAGTTCGCTAGTGACTGTTGTTCGCCAACATTCGCTCCAGACCGCAAATAGCGCGGCTCCTTCTTGTCTGACTCACTTGCTCCACCTTCTTTCTCTCTCTTCTTCCTCTTCGTCATCCTGTTCTGGTTTTATTTGAAACATTAACTTTTATCTTTTGAAAATAGTTCATAAACAATAAACCTTTTGAAAACAATAATAGTACATGGAATCAGAAATGTTTACAGTGGATGAAAACCACCACAACGGAAGTGACGAATTCGTAACAATAGATGCTTAAGAATCTCTGATCAAAATAATTAAAGATGTCTTGTGTTTCAATATGTATTTTTTTCATTCTTTTTCTGCTGTTTCTAAATCAATCTGTTTTTTTACCAAAACCGTGCATGCCATTAAGGGATCTGGTGTGTTCTGATCGCAGGCCTATGCAGACTTGGATGTGGATATCTTCACCTTGGGCACACCGCTCACCACACTGACACTGATTACCATTTTGGGCCACCTCGCCATTGAGACGACAACCTGGGTAAGTACCAGACTTGTATTAATGGAGATAAGTAGCCTTTTGAAGCAAAAAAATAACCAACAAAGTGAGGGTAAACACCAGTCACTCAAGTCATGATGTGCTTGATCTGCTTTCTGTTAAATGTGTGAAAGAGGAAATGTTGAGCGAGAAAGCAGCCATTTGTCCCTGTGTTCCTGGACGAAAAAAGAAAAAAAAGAAATGTAGAGCAAGAAAGAAATGAAATGTAGAGCGAGAAAGCAGCCATTTGTCCCTGTGTTCCTGGACGAAAAAAGAAAAAAAAGAAATGTAGAGCGAGAAAGAAATGAAATGTAGAGCGAGAAAGTAGCCATTTGTCCCTGTGTTCCTGGATGAAACAAGTTTTAATTAAAAAAAAGCCGCGTCGAAATATTTCATCGTGACGATTGTCATCAAATGGACGAATTTTTCATATATCTCGGCATTTTCCCGTCTGTTATTTCAGGCGGTGTATGACTGACCATGCCGCGATTTAAAAAAAAAAATCTCAATGGACTTGAAGTTACAGGCCTTTGAGAATTCATTTCCTTCTATAAAGGGAAACTTGAATCGGATTTTCTTCCCGTTTTTTTTCAACCGAGTCTAAAACTATGTTAGCGACTGTGAAAAATGAAATGATATATCGAATTTGATTTGAAAGAAAACTGTGTGAGAGAGCAAGACACCACGGGCCTACAAAACAGGCCTCAAAGCTATGCGAGGTAATAAAATGGTGGATATTTGTTTATATGAAGCCTCTCCCAGAATGGGTGGAGCTATGGTTCCCAGAATGGGTGGAGCTTTGAGGTTTTGTCTTCTCTGCAAGAACAACAACAAGAAGAACAAGAAGGACAAGAACAACAACAGAGGGCACTCTATGAGCAGCGTCTGCGATGCGGCTAAAAAGAAAAAAAGAAATGTCGAGTGAGAAAGAAATGAAATGTAGAGCGAGAAAAAATGTAGAGCGAAAATGTAGAGCGAGAAAAATTTTAAATTGTCGAGCGAGAAAAATTAGAAAATGTAGAGCGATAAAAAATAAATGTAGAGCTTCGATTTTTTATAAAAATTTTATAAAATTATTAATTATTAATTATTTTATTATTATTTTATTTATTTTATTATTATTTATTTAATATTTTATTATTATTAATTTAATAATTTTATTATTTATTAATAATTTAATAATTTTATTATTATTTATTTAATATTTTATGTTTAATAATTTAATAATTTAATAATTTTATTATTATTTATTTAATATTTTATTTTATTATTTTATTAATTTTATAAAATTATTAATTATTTTATTTTATAAAAAAAATATTTAAAATAAATTTTTTCGCTTATAAGCGAAAATGTAGAGCGAGAAAATTTTTAAAAAGAAATGTAGAGCGAGAAAGCAGCCATTTGTCCCTTTGTTCGTGGACGACATCGAGATACAGATTAAAAGATAGGGTTCCAGTTGGTGATAAATCCGGTCGGTAGTACATTGCACCATATATAAAGATTGTGGCAAGCACTATGTTGATGAGACTGAGAAATTTCGAACAAGTATTAGAAGATAGTACAACTGGAGATGGTGACAAAGTCAGCAATGACATGTAATTGTGGCAATTAATTTGATCTGGGTGGGAGTTGTTCCCACACTCAACGAACTGGAGATTTGTTATTGAGTGCGAGAGTGGTCTTAACAGGTGAAACAATTGGCATACCTGTGCATTACACACTGGCTGTAATAAAGTGATGATGTAAGCCTGTGAGGTATACAAACAAAGGGTAAGGCATGCAAGCAATGCTACATCACTCATCCACCGCTTCACACGTCCCACCTCACCACACCTGCTCATTACTGCATCACGCATTGCAAGCTCGTTTCCTAAATGTTCATGCACAACAGGATCAAATCCACGCAGGCCAAGTGAGTGAATAATATAGAGTCGAGACCTGTGGGCGTTAGGTGGCACAGCAGATGTAAACGAATTGAGAGAGGGGACGAGTTGTTGAGCAAGCAAATTTTGAAAATAGAATCGATTTTATTTTCATTTTCTCGCATTGCATTTGCTTTGGTCTTTATTATACCACATGCTCACACAGTAGCATCTTCTACGGGCAAAAGCAGAGCTGGAAAGAGCTTCCCTATTAATCTTTATCACTACAATGAGATAAAACTTGGTTTTCTTTGAAGTCAGTCTTCCAAGAGAAAGCAAAATGAAAAACGAATAAGTTACATTAATGGAATGTTGATGACAAATAGAAGTGATGGGCCAAGTGGCTTCTTCACGTTCTGGGTTAGGCTCGGGCTACCTTCATAAGTTACTTGTATTGGTGGGAAAACGTCTTGTCAAATGCACATAGTTCGCGGCCAGTGTGCAAGCACTATCCATACAACTATTGCCTTTTTACCACTGAAAACACTTGGAACCTTCACTTCTGATGTGCATGTCGACCTTATCACCACACACACACTCACTTGCAAATGAAACAACCAGTTTGCCCGCATGCCTCGTACATACACCACCTAGAGAAGCTAGACAAGGACGAGCAGCAGCACGTCAATGCCCAGAAGTGCTTGAGCAGAGAGGTGCTGGAACAACCACTCGTGTACATCCATAAAACCCTAGATCATGCCAAATACAAACCTGGAGTGAGCAGATTAATCGATGATTAGGATGATGTGCTTAAAGTATCATTGCAAACATGTAAGTAGTGAAATTTCATTAAATTGTTTATTTACCAGGCTTTGGCTCTATTATTTGCAGCTTATTTTGTCACGGATAAATAAATCATTCTTAATTTGTTTCCTTTTAAAAAAAATACTTTTTTGATTCTATATATCATTGACGTCCTCCGTTAATCAAAGGTGTTCGCCTTGCTCTGTGTGCAGACGTGGGTGCATTGTGCAACAATGGTTGGAAGTCTGCTAGTGTACGCGATCTTTCTTGGCATCTACAGCTCCCTGTGCCTGACCTGCAGCCCACCGTCTAACCCATATGGAGTAAACCAGTACCTGGTACAAGATTCACGTAACTACCTTGTGTGCCTAATTACCCCCGTGGTGGCTCTACTACCAAGGTAGGTACCTGCATACATTTTTGGAACCTCAACAATTAACTTGGAAAGTGTAACTATAGCCAATCAAGACGTTTTGTGGCTCGAACTGTGAAGATACCTTTCTCAGAACCAAAGTTATGGCTGTTTAAAGATGTGGTTTTTTTTTTTTTTCGAACAAATATTTATTTGAATAAAGTGTTGAAAATTAATTGAGGCGTTGTTGATTATCATGTAGTATGGAAGTACTCCATATGTAGGAATTGTGTGGGGAAAGAATGGCCGCCCCATCAAATGTGTACAAAATGATATGCTGAAACGATACTGTCGAGTGAAGTTATTAGTCTTTAAAAGCCATAACTTTTATTCTCGAGCATTTTCAGAACTAACAAAACGGGTAAAGATGCCAGAGCGCATCGCTAAGGAACCAAATCGAGAGATCACAAAATCTCTGAAATTGGTGGAGAAAAAAAAAAGTCATCACTCACGTGGTTTGGCCGCCATATTTGTTTTAACACAGCCTTAAAAACACGTCCAGGTGAGGGTCTGCAATCCCTGTTTGCCCTTTCTTGTTAATCTTGTTTTTATCTAAACGTGCAAGAGCAATTCCTTCGAATGTTCAAATCAACTTGTGCATTTGTTTGGAAATTCTGAATTGACTTGTGTTCAAATAAGTGATCATATGTTTATGTGCCCTCCATCTGACCCCATCAAGGGTCGTTGTTCGTGCCCTGCAGAGAACATTATACCCAGGTTACAAGATGAGAAGCCATCCATCTCTTCACGTCGAGCTTTCTGATAGCTCCAATTTTGCAAGATTGCACTATTGAGGTTTCAGAAAACAGTGTTGTTGCACTGATGCTGCCCCGATGCTCCACTGATGCTCCACTGATGCTGCACCGATGCTCCACTGATGCTCCACTGATGCTGCCCCGATGCTCCACTGATGCTCCACTGATGCTCCACTGATGCTGCACTGATGCTGCCCTGATGCTGCCTCATCCTGCACATGAGATGGCTTGGCCAGAAAAGTACTTCACACCTGTTTGTTGTCGTACATCTCTGAATTGATACACACACAGACACGTATGAGTTTGATTTGAACAAACGGTGTTTTCATCAACAAGTTGATCCTGGATATGATGGACATTTTTTAATTCCCCAGGATGGGCATTGTTCAGAAATCGTATTAAATAATATTTTCCTTCTCACAAAAATGTCGTCAGAGCTCGGATGAACAGGCAAGGTCAGAGGAACACTCCATTAATCTGTATGTAGAACTCCCCCCCAAAAATATATATTTTTCTTAAACGACAAACAAAAACCTTATTTGTGCAACTACAATTGGCCTGACAGTGTTCCTCCCTGAAACTATGACTCTTGATGTAGGGTATCGAGATTCATATCCTGTATACCATATGTTTGCCCATTGTGCGTTGATGTCCTAATTCACATTAAAAAGTACAACGATATCTACCAATGTCTTTGTGCAGGATGTAGTGGATGTGCAAATTTCCCAAAGGGCCTCAGATCAATGTAAGTAAATAGAACAGCTTCTTTAATAAACCTCTTCAAAATGTTTTAGTAAACTTCATGCTCTGAAGTCTTGATACAAGGACTGTCATGGTGTGGTCATTGTGGAGATGTGAGGGGGTGGGGGAAGATTTGGAGGAGAAGTTCATAAAAGTCTTAATGTTAGAGGATGGAGAAGACTATCGAGAGTACGAGGAGACTGGTGAGAGGAGCAGGATCTCTACACGAGCGTTTCTTATACAGTGTGTTCATCAGTGATCTCGATAATATGTTTCCTAGTATGAAAAGTAACAACTACCAATTGATTAAGTTATCAGTAAGCATGACACATTGACACAAGGTGGCGGTGCCCTGCCTGCTTGAAGGGAAAAGTGAGCAAGGGCAGCCTCTGGAAGGTGAACCAGCTCACCAGATACTCTCAGCAAGGGAGCCTCGTGAGTGGAGGAGGCCAACGGGCCGACCGCATGCCTTGTGGTTGCAGCAGGTTGATCGGCATCTCAAGGAGATAGGGATGGGCCAGGCACCAGCTTAGGGGATGGCCAGACGGAGGCCCCTGGAGTACCATCGGAAAGTGGATGCGGCGACGCGCTGCTCTGGTGCATGCTCCCAAACCTCACCTGACCTGCCCTCAGGTTCCTCCATCTAATTTTCCATTTACCTGGTCACGTTGTTTTCGAACCGGGTCTTGTGCCCTCGATTATGCACTAATCTTATGATCTTGGTTGGATGCAGCCGAGCAACTGCTCGTGCACATCGGACATACAGATTAGAGCCAATTAGTTGGGGAATTTTAATCTCTCAGATTGACTTATCCCGAGATTATGCTCAAGAAATTTCATCTTGATCGGATGAAGTTTTGTACTCGTCGAATTATGACGTCATAATTGAAGCACCTATGACATCATCATTAACAGATGTTATTCAACATGGAAAGTTCTTTACAATGAGCCATGTCTCAATTGTTTTCTATACAGCACTTTCAGAAATATAGAGGTCATAATTATCATTAAAAAATTCTGCAGGTGGAGTTGAACCTCTGGTGAAAATTTCCTGTTAATCGGACCAACGGTTGCAGACAAAATCATGTTTATTCTGTGCGGACAAACAAACAATCCTGCTTAGTCTATCACTCATTAGAGAAATAAATCTTTGTTTGTTTTCTTTGTTTGAAAGAAACTCCTTTTTTCATTGGCAATTTCATGGATATATTGAATAACACCTTAGGTCCTTCACACCCTACTCTGCACTGGTGTGTGCTGTCCTTGGTGGATGGCCCTGCCTGATATCCATCGAGTACAACTACTGCATGCCAATACTTACTGGCCACAAAATCACAAGACTCCTGCAATATCATCAAATGTGTTACCTATTTCCCATGGAATATGATGGAGAAGAACACCACCATCAATGACATATTTTGTATTCTGATACGGTGGTGCTTGTGAAGGTACTGCCGACCATATACCATTTGTTAGAACGGATTTCAAAGCTTCCAGAAGAGTGTCCTTGGTTTCAAACAAAGCTGGGATATGTAATGTGCAAAGTTCATACTTCAGATAATTTTCTAAATCATTCGCTTGAGATCCCGTTATTATCAATCTTTGAAATAGAAGAGGATATATGTGGAGCACATCTCCGACTATTTTGGCACTAGCCTTCGAGTTAAATGTTATGGCCTCGTCCTTCTTCAATGAATGTTGCAACACACTTTTCCCTTCCGTTTTATCAATGACTTGGAAGAATACCCATCCCAAGTGATGGGAATAGCTAGCAAAAAATACCCCCCTTCTCTCCCTTCCTCCCCTTCTCCCTCTCTCCCCTCCTTCCCCCACTCTCTCTCTCCCCTGTCCCTCCCCTCTCCCCCCCACACTCCTCTCTCCACCACTTCCCCTCCCTCCCTTGTCTCTGCCACTCCCCTGTCTCCTCCATTCCTTCCCCCACTTCTCCCCCCCCCCCCCCACTCTCCTCTCCCCCCCCCCCCCACTCTCCTCTCCACCGCGACGCCACTTGCTTGTCTCCCACCTCCCCATCACTCCCTGTCTCCACCACTCCCTCTCTCTCCACATCCTCGTCTTCCCCACTCCCCTGTCTCCACCACTCCCCTCTCTATATGTCCGAGTCTATCCTTTTTAAACGGCTTTAATTTTATTTTCAGTTTTTTTTTTGCTTTCGCGATTCAGTTGTTACTTATATTTGATGTACCATACTCGTTACAGAGCGTCGGTGCCACCAAATCAGCTTCCCAAGCAATAATTATACTGGTATATTTGTAATTTGTTCAGCGTGCCGGCAATCGCTTGCCCACTCTTCATGAAAGAAACCGTGGGATCTTTAACGCCCACCAACTAATGTTGGAAGACGGGATACACAGTTTAACGTCCATCGGAGGGACGGCGAACACATTGATGATTTACCCAGTCAGTGACACCAGACAGACTAGAGGCGAGTGTGTGTACTTTAGAGGTCATCCTATGTGCCGAGGTCGTACCTTAATGCACTGTTAACTAGAACGGCAATCAGTAGAGAGATACCTCCACCTGGTTGGCCATATCACTTAATGGTGACGAATCACTTAAAAATTAAATAATTCTCATATCCGAATCCATATTCAGAACTTCACCCAAATCGAATCAAATCGTCCTTGTCAGACACCCAACCTGTCCACCAAGTTTCGTCCCAATCCGTCCACAGCTTTTTGAGATATCCTGCATCGTTTTTGGCCCTACCTCCCAATGGTGAAGAATCACTTTAAAAATTCCAGTCGCCGGATCCGAATCCGGATCTTCAACAAAATCGAATCATTTCGTCCTTGTCACACACAGTCACGTGAAAAAGTAAGTACACCCCATGTAAAGTTTTGACTTTTTCAACATATTTCAACATACAGCTATTTGATCTTCATTTCAACAATATTGATAGATAAAGGTGATATAATACAACAAATATCATGAAACATTTACATTTTGTCGTCCATTGTATAATTTAAATAAACACAAATGCAAATTTCGCATGTGGAAAAAGTAAGTACACCCTTGGCTCTAGTAGGTGGTATTGCACCCTTTGGCAGAAACTACCTCAAGTAGGTGTTTCTTATAACTGTCGACCAGTCTCTGACATCGACTGCGAGAAATTTTTGCCCACTCCTCCATGCAGAATTCTTTCAGCTGTGCGATGTTTGAGGGGTTTCTTGCATGCACAGCTCGTTTCAAATCCCCCCACAACATCTCGATGGGATTTAGATCCGGGCTTTGACTTGGCCATTCCAGAACCCTCCATTTCTTTCTTTTCAGCCATTCCTTGGTGGATTTACTGGTATGTTTAGGGTCATTGTCATGTTGCAAGGTCCACCTTCGGTTGAGCTGCAACTTTCCGACAAATGGCCTCACATTATCCTCAAGCACCCTCTGGTACAATGAAGAATTCATAGTGGATTATTTGATAGTGATCTGCCCAAGCCCTGATGCAGCAAAGCTGACCCAAACCATAATCTTTCCACCACCATGCTTTACAGTTGGTATCAGGTTCTTGTGGTCAAATGCTGTCTTTGGTTTTCGCCAAACATGTCTTCTGGTGCTGTGGCCAAATAGCTCTACCTTTGACTCATCTGTCCAGAGCACATTATTCCAGAAGTGCTGGTCTTTGCCTTATAGTTCATTGGCAAACTTTTGTCTTGCCCTGATGTTCTTTCTGGACAGCAAAGGTTTCCTCCTGGCACACCTTCCATGTAGATCAAATTTGTGCAGCCTCTTTCTAATGGTAGACTCGTGCACTTTGACATCAAGAGTGGCAAGAGCTACCTGTAGGTCCTGTGATGACATTCTGGGGCTCTTGGAGACTTCTTTCAGCATCTTGCGGTCTGCTCTCGGGCTGAACTTGCTGGGGCGGCCTGGCCTGAACAAGTTGGCAGTTGTTTGGAATCTTCTCCACTGGTAGATGATCTTCCGGACAGTCGAATGATTGATTTCAAATTGTTTGGAGATCTTTTTAAATCCCTTCCCAGACTCGTAGGCATCTATAACCTTCTTTCTGAAGGCCTCAGAGAGCTCTTTTGATCTAGGCATGGTGACCCCGCACACTTCAACAACAAAGAGCAAACCAAACTAAATGTCTGAGGTTTAAATAAGACAGGTTCCTCCAAGATCCTCTCTAACGATGTTCTAATCATTTGCACCTGAGCTGGTGCACCTGATTCTAATTTTAGGTATTTGACGTAGTGATAAATGTAGGGGTGTACTTACTTTTTCCACATGCGAAATTTGCATTTATGTTTATTTAAATTATACAATGGACTACACAATGTAAATGTTTCATGATATTTGTTATATTATATCACCTTTATCTATCAATATTGTTGAAATGAAGATCAAATAGCTGTATGTTGAAATATGTTGAAAAAGTCAAAACTTTACATGGGGTGTACTTACTTTTTCACGTGACTGTACGCTACATCTCTGCCTAATTTCGTCCGAATCCGTCCACAACTTTTTGAGATATCTTGTTCACAAAGAAACAGACAGAGGTGAAAACATAACCTCCATTCACATTTGGTGACGGAAGTAATAAAAAAAAAACTGAATCCATGTTGTTCCGGTACGTTTAAATTGTATGATAAAAGTAGAATTCAAAAAGATCATGACTGATATCCCTGGATGGCGTAAAATAAAACCAGACGTACAATAATTACCTTTCAGACTAAAAAAAAAAGAATTTTGGAGCCATTTTTCCTAACATCACGTGGAATGTTAGGAAACTGAGTGCTCAATGGAGTACTGCTCTCCCCTCTGGGCTGGTGCTCCTGCCTCACACCTAGCTCGTCTTCATGCGGTTGAAACTAAAGCGTTCAGAATCATTGGAATCTCCCGCGATGAAGCTATCTCCGAGGGCCTTTCACTTACTCACCACAGGCAGGTTGGTGGTCTTTCCGTCTTCTACCGACTCCTCTCCGGCCTTGCTCCCCCAGCTCTCTCTGGGCTCTGTCCCCCAAATATTCCTACAGGTCGCACAAGATCAGCCTGCAACCCTCTTATGGTTAAACTGCCAAAATCAAGACTCTCTGCTCACCTTCACTCCTTCATTCCTCTTTTCTCCTGCCTCTGGAACAAATTTCCTCACTCTCTTCAATCCCACTCCTCCCTCCAGGTCTTTAAAACGGCTGTTCACCACCATCTCTTATCTTCCCCAATCCAAAACCTTGATCTTTTCTACCCCCGCTAATTTCACCCCAAATCCACTTTTTTAGGTGACTATTGACTTCTTTCCTGGAAGTCCTTGGTGGCCTTACGTTTTGTACCAATCCTGCGCCCCCCAGGCCCTCTCCCTCCCACACATCTCCCGATGTCCCTGCTCTCAAATGTTGTTTGCGTGCTTCCTCCCCTTCTCTCCCCATCTTGTCGACCGCTCCCCTTTTAATATCGTATGTTTGCTTGTTTGTCTGATTTGTTTGTTTGATAAATGTTAGCTGTCACGAGCCTCGACTCTGTATACAAAAAATAATAATAATAAATAAATAATGTATGATTTAATATATATATAAATCGTTTTTTTTTTTCCTCATTTTGTTCAGATTTCACTAGATTTCGACACATTTACCCTGTGCCCACGAAGCGAAAAGCGGGGTTAAGCATTCATGTGTGTACGTGTGCCATTTCTGCATTTAAAAAATTCGTTTTCTCGGCAACTGTTGGTCCAATTGACACGAAAGTTTACCATAGAAGCGCCTCCGCCTGTATAATTTTTTATTCATAATTATGACGTCATCGGTCACTGAGTATGAACGCCATTTTAGAAAAACGTTACACCTCTATATCTCCCAAACCGCTCAATGGAAAACATTGAAACATTGCTCCTTGTCAAGTACTCCCCTTGGGGAATAAGATATGTTAATGATGATGTCATCGGTGCCTTCGTTATGAAGTCATAATTCGACAAGTACAACACTTATCCGATCATTGTGAATTTTTTTCTCAGCAACTGTTGGTCTGATGGGCACGAAATTTTCACCATATGAGCGCCTCCTCCTGTAGAATATTTTAATGATAATCATGACGTCATAGGTCACGTGGTACAGGCGCCATCTTGGAAAAAACCGAAAAACGTTACACCTCAATATCTCCAAAACCGCTGCATGAAAAAAATTGAAACATGGCTCATTGTGAAGAACTCCATATGGGGAATAGGTGTTGTTGATGATGACGTAATTGGTGCCATAATTATGGCGTCATAATTCGACAGGGACAACACTTAGTCTGATCAGTTTGAAATGTATTGAGCGTGATCTATGCAACAATTATATTAGAAAGTATAAATTTATGATGTCATCACTCACGTGGTCTGGCAGCCAAATTGGATCAAAGAAAAAAATGTTCAAAAACAGAAGAGTTGGCTCGTAACAAGTTGACTGCGTAGGGTAAGAATTCTATGAATACCATCTAATTTTAAAATGGTTCTTAACTACTACTGAACAAAATGTCATTTCACCTGATATATGAATACGCATTGCGTAGAATGAGAGCTTCGTCGACAATGGTCAGTCGATCGAGTACGCAGCCCTCCCACACATCTGTAGGCCTAGGCCTAGCTAGGCAAGGTTGTTTGATCTTGGGCTTAGAATTAAAATTCAAATTAATTTTATTGAATGGATAGATTGGGATAGAATGCAGGACTTACCTACTGTAGGCTATGATATAGTCTAGACTTCTAGTCGACTGGACCAGGTACGTAGGTCCGACTGGCAGGTACGTACTGAAGTCGGTGTAGCTGGCATAAATGATAAGCGATTTCGAATTCAAAATCCGTTCTGTACAGTACTGTATTGTAATTTATTGATTTTAATCACCAGGTGAAAATAATTTTAATCAACAGGTGAAAATAATTTATCGGTCGCGCCAGACCAAAGCAAGATCACGTGAGCAAGATGGTGGATCATGGAAGGGACAAGATGGAGGATCATGGAAGGGACAAGATGGCAGATCATGGAAGGGACATTTCAAATGACAACATGAAATTTTGTTCCCAGGGAATGGGGAAAAACGTGAATTTTTTTTTTTTGTGTGAAATTTGAAAAAAAAATATTTGTGAAATTTGAAATGAAAATGAAATTTTGAATGGATTTACATATACATGCAATTGGCATAGAGGTTCGCTTATGAAGCTCTTCATTAACATCTTTCATTTCATCAAGAGTTTCATCTTTAGGGTTGTGAAAAAAAATACAAATTTCTCCATGCTTATAACCCTGCGCTCGCGAAGCGAAAAGCGGGGTTAAGCATTCAGGTACATACGTGTGCTGTACGTGTCTGCATTTAAAAAAATCATTTTCTTGGCAACCGTTGATCCGATTGACATGACATTTTCACCATTGGAAACGCCCCCTCCTGTAGAATATTTTAATGATTACTATGACGTCACAGGTCATGTGGTACAGGCGCCATATTGGAAAAACGTCGCACCTCTATATCTCCCAAACCGCTCAATCGAAAAAATTTAAACATGGCTCATTGTGAAGTACTCACCATGGGGAATAAGATATGTTGATGGTGATGTCATCGGTGTCTTAATTATGACGTCATAATTCAACAAGTACAACGCTTGATCTGATCAGTATGAATAAAATAAAAATTCGTCTGCAACTGTTAGTCTGATGGACACGAAATTTTCAGAATATGTGCAGCTCCTGGGTAGAATTTTTAAATGATAATTATAACGTTATAGGTCACGTAGTACAGACGCCATCTTTGTAAAAAAATCGGAAAAAGTTGCACCTCTATATCTCTGAAACCGCTCAATGGAAAAAATTGAAACATGGCTCATTGTCAAGTTCTGCCATTGGGGAATAAGGTATGTTAATGATGATGTCATCGGTGCCTTTGTTATGACGTCATAATTCGACAAGTACAACACTTATCCGATCATTGTGAATTTTTTTCTCAGCAACTGTTAGTCTAATGGGCACGAAATTTTCAACATAGGAGCGCCTCCAGTAGAATATTTTAATGATAATCATGACGTCATAGGTCATGTGGTACAGGCGCCATTTTGGAAAAACCGAAAAATCTTGCACCTCTATATCTCCAAAAACCGCTGCATAGGAAAAATTGAAACATGGCTCATTGTAAAGAACTCCATATGGGGAATAGGTGTTGTGAACAATGTCGTAATTGGTGCCATAATTATGATGTCATAATTCGACAGGGACAACGCCTAGTCTGATCAGTTTGAAATGTATTGAGCGTGATCTATGCAACAATTATATTGGAGAATATAAATTTATGTCATCGCTCATGTGGTCTGGCAGCCATATTGGATCAAAGAAAAAAAAATGTTCAAAAACAGAAGAGTTTGCTTGCAACAGGTTGACTGCATCGCGTAAGTATTCTATGAATACCATCTAGTTATTAATGGTTTTATCTTCCCTTTCGAAAGTTTCATCGATAAGGGTTTTCTTTTCTGATACTTTTACTTTTTTCATTGCTTTTTCCAGCTTTAAATAGATTGCTAAAAGTAGAGGTGAAACTTTTGTTAGAGCTACTTTAATTGATGTTCTTCCAGATTTATTAAAAGCCCTTCCACTGAAGGAAATTGAAGAACTCATATTAGCACTCATAATTGATTTTATCCAGTAGTTGTTATAATTATCTTTATTCAATTTTACATCCTTGACATATTTCTCAGTGTCTTTTACAAATGTAGAGATTGAGTGAAACTTTTCTTTTGTGTCTTGATATATTGCATTTATTGAGTAAAAAAGTTGAGTAAAATGGTCTCAATCCAACAGATTCTCCTAAGAAAATTTTAGTTTAAGCACAGATACACCTATAAATTAAACGAAATTTTCATCAAGAAAATGTTAGTTTAAGTAAAGTTTTACTATATAAATATGGTAAATACAACGTATTGCGACGTTTGTAATCGTGAATATAAATATTATAAAAAACACGTTCAAACCCACAAACACACATTCAATCTTTTTGAACAAATATCTCCACTTGAACGAGAAACAAAACATTGTGATGTCTGCTCTAAAGATGACTTAATCTTAACGGGTCGTTATAAGAAACACCTTCAATCTTGCAAACATAAGAACAATGAAACACCGACATCAATAGCTGAGTCAATTGATATGGTTAAACCAACAATTGAAACTGTAATAAAAAACACATTAAGTGAAATAAAAACTTTTAAGTTTTATATGGGAGTAAAAATGAATATGGTAAGAGGGTGATGTAAAAAACATCTTATGTGAGAACAAACCCTCGATTTATCACATCATTGCAAGATTTTTTAGTTTGTAATGTTTATGATGAATGTCAGAGACAAGAAGTAGATGTTGATAACACTGTGGAAGGTAGTGGATTCAATATTAGAAAAATCTTTTTTTAGATATACACATCTTGAAATCAGACCCTCTTAGTGCTTCTTCTTATATTGATTTCTTGGTTTAGTCCACAGATATTTTCATGGCAAATGTTCTGTTGGACTTTCTAACTTGGTTCCTCCCATACAAGTGTTCAGATGTAAGACTCGGTTTGCCATCTCCGCTCACCCATACACTTTAGCTGAACCAAGATGCAGAATGAAAGGCTATGCAGATAGTTTTATCCCTCGCTGTCTCGCTGTGGCATTCACAACCTGTAACGTACTTCCCAACATCCTACGATATACTCTGTGTCTCTGTGACGCCTCTCCCTCTAGTTCGACGGCCAGTTGTCTCTGGACTTCTCAATAAAGCCTGCTCAATAACAAGATATGGAGACAGTCACGTCCAAAACCAAAACCGATCGGATCTCCGAACTACGTGTAACCATTGGATAAATTGCGCGAAAATGTGAGGATGTGCAAGAAACCTAGTGTCATAAAAATCAGACAAGGTTCCCTTTAATCAACACAAGTTTGATAGAATGTTTTCATAAATGCATAGTTTATTATGAACATGTCTTGACTCCACAACACGAAACCTCGATCTACCTAATTGATCGATTCTCCCCACCTGGGGTTTTTAAACAAAGAGATGCGTGAGGGTCTGATTTCATTCTTCACTGTTTGATTCAAGTTTCACTTCTCTTTTGATGTCATTGTTACTCTTCGTCTTCCTTACCATACCTATGTTGCCCAGATACAATTGTTTCCTTTGTATCAAAGCAAAACATGGACAAATTGAAATTCTTTACTCATTCTCTTAATTAGCGATCATTATTAATTAGAGATTAGGACCTCAGGACCAAACTCTCTTATCTGTCTCCCTCTTCCAAATCCTGGTGGCGTCTGGTGAAATCTGTTTCTGGTGTTTGTTCCCCCTCCATCCCCTCCCTCACCTTAAATGGCCACACGGCTGACTCCGCACGTGAAAAAGCTGAATGCCTCAACTCTGTGTTTGCCTCTAAATCTTGTGTCCCAAACCCATCCCTCTCTGTACCCACCATACCCAGTCGTACCCAGCTGCTCCTGGACTCTGTGTCCTTTCCTCTTGACAAGGTGGAAAAGTTTCTGTCAACCCTCGACTCTGATTCTGCAACGGGACCTGACGGCATCAGCCCACGGGTCCTAAAATCATGTTCTTCCGCTCTTTCACTCCCCCTCTCTGTTCTCTTCACCCTCTCTTTTGCTCAAGGTCATCTTCCATCTGCTTGGAAATCTGCCAACATCACCACTTTGCACAAAAAAGGTGCAAAAACAGATCCCAGCAACTACAGACCAATCAGCCTTCTCCCAATTATCAGCAAAGTCATGGAATCCATCATTGCTTCAGATATGAAATCTTTCCTCTTCTCCAATGGCTTGATCTCTGATCATCAATTTGGTTTCAGACCTGGACACTCCACTCTGGACATGCTGCTTCTGCTTTCTCAACAATGGATGGAGGTCCTCAATGCCAAACAGGAAATTAGAGCAGTCTCCCTTGACATATCACGTGCCTTCGATACGGTCTGGCACCCCGCTCTGCTCACCAAACTCTCCTCTTTTGGTATCCATGGAAATCTCCACGCATGGCTGGCGGACTTCCTCTCCAGTCGTAGTCAACGTGTGGCCCTGAATGGGTTTCTCTCATCTCCTCTTCCTGTTCAGGCTGGAGTTCCCCAAGGCAGTGTTCTGGGCCCTGTGCTTTTTCTGGTCTTCATCAATGTTCTCTCTGACTCTCTTGAAAATCCTCTCTATCTCTTTGCTGACGACTCTACTCTCTGTCGCTCCATTCTTCATCCCTCAGATCGGCAGTCTGCAGCCTCCTCACTCTCTGCAGACCTTGACAAAATCACAGACTGGGCAAACAAGTGGAACATGTCTTTCAATCCTGACAAATCTCACACTCTTACGATGTCTCTCCGAAAAGACCGACTGGACAACCCTCCCATCCACTTTCTGAATAATCCTCTCCAAGAAGTTCTGTCACTCAAGCTTTTGGGTCTCACTATCTGCCATGATCTTTCCTGGAAAAAACACATTTCAAATCTGGCCTCCAAAGCCAGTCGCCGACTGGGCATCCTCCGTCGTGCGAAGTCCTTCCTTGGCACACCTGAGCTCCTCACCACATACAAGGCTTTCATCCGCAGCTCAATGGAATACTGCTCTCCCCTTTGGGCTGGTGCTCCTGCCTCACACCTAGCTCGCCTTCACGCTGTCGAAACCAAAGCATTCAGAATCATTGGAATCTCCCGTGATGAAGCTAACTCCAAGGGCCTCTCACTCACTCACCGCAGGCAGGTTGGTGGTCTTTCCGTCTTCTACCGACTCCTCTCTGGCCTTGCCCCCCCAGCTCTCTCTGGGCTCTGTCCCACAAATATTCCTACAGGTCGCACAAGATCTGCCTGCAACCCTCTTTTGGTTAAACTGCCAAAATCAAGACTCTCTGCTCACCTTCACTCCTCTTTTCTCCCGCCTCTGGAACAAACTCCCTCACTCTCTTCAATCCCACTCCACCCTCCAAGTCTTTAAAACAGCTGTTCACCACCATCTCTTATCTTCCCCCATCCAAAACCTTGATCTTTTCTACCCCCGCTAACTTCACCCCAATTCCACTTTTTGAAATACCAACTTTTGTCCTGGAAGTCCTTGGTGTCCTTGTGCTTTATACTTCTCCCTCCCCCCCCCCCCCTTCCCACGCCTCCTCCCCCCGGGCCCTCTCCCCTTCCACACATCTCCCTGCTCTCGGATGTTGTGTGTGTGTGCTTCCCCTTTTCTCCCCATCTTGTCTTCCGCTCCCTCTTTTTGTGTATTTTGTTTGTCCGGTCGATTTGTTTGTGAAGTTAATGTTAGCTCTTTCACGAGCCTCGATTCAGTATACAAAAAAAAAAAAAAAAAATAAGTTTTTAATTAGTGAATTAGTGATCATTATTATTAATTAATTATTAATTAGTAAAACGATCATTCATTCATTCTCTAATTAGTGATGGAAGATATGCATCTGCTGCCATCTATTAATCGGTGATTAAGGGAGCATTAATTAATTGTAACTTCATGCAAAAACAATTACCATTAGATTGCCATGAACAATGATTAAGATATGCAAGCAGTTTTCGAAAGCATCATAACTCGACCCCCCTCAGGTAACGTCAGGGGTAAGGTAACCTCCGATACATAATTATGGAAGAATTGTACAAACACTTTTGAAATCATGTTTATATGAGAGACATACCATAAAAACATATTAGTCCTGCGGCATAGCAGACCAATTGTTCAAATTGTTCTAAAAGCACCAAAATTGGCACACATGTAGATTAATATATTCTAAACATTTTTGGATATGGAGGCATTCAAGATTAGCCCTGTGGAAGATATGGCGGCCATTGTTCAAAATGGCCGCCATTTACCATTAGCGTCATTACATAGACTTCATTATGTGTCGTTAGTATGGTGCTAGATGGGCCAAAATTCCTTTTTTTTACATCAGAATTAACATCAATAAGTGTTTAACAGATATTTAGATACAAAATATCTGTTATCTGTTAAATTTAAATATCTGTTAAATAACAGATATTTAACAGATATTTAGTTTAACAGATACAAACCTCTCGATGACATGCATTGTATCCTCTTGGATGCTTGTGGGTGCATTTGCCAGACTCAGCAGGGCATCAGTGAGTTCTGGCAGCGTGTTCCATGTTGCCCAGGCAGATTTCTTCCCATGTCCGACGAAGGCTGACACAGTATCACACCCTGTGATGGCATGAAACATTGGAAGAGTGCATTTTGAATGAATCTTGAATGAATGAAAAGAGAAAGAAAAAAAAAAGAGAAAAAAAAGAAGAAAAAAAAAAAGAAAAGAAAAGAAAAAAAAAAAAAATGAAAAGAGAATCTTGAATGCCTCCATATCCAAAATTGTTCAGAATGTATTAATCTACATGTGTGCCAATTTTGGTGCTTTTAGAACTATTTGAACAATTGGTTTCGTATTTTTTACTATGCCGATGGGCTATATGTAATATGTCTAGCATTAAGTATGACAAATTTACAGCTATAACTTCATCAAGTTATAGCCATGGTTTATTTCAATTTTAGTGCATTTATGACTCCAAACTTAGTAAACTTTGACCACACAAAAAATAAAGTTCCACTCAAAATATTGCATTCGTTTTTTGACACGTGATCCAGGAAACTTCAGGACCCACAGTTCCGTTTTTATTTCTACGATTATTCATTTGAAATGTTGCAATGATGCATGCTTTAACCAACTCGACCATTCTTTAGAT
Organism: Myxine glutinosa; assembly: GCF_964187855.1. Taxonomy (NCBI): domain Eukaryota; kingdom Metazoa; phylum Chordata; class Myxini; order Myxiniformes; family Myxinidae; genus Myxine; species Myxine glutinosa. The sequence goes on from NC_136274.1 coordinate 49,484,577, forward strand.
TAAATAATGTCGATATTCGTCAGTGTACGACTGCGGTTAACCCATAACACACTGTAAACTGAATGGCATTGAGGTTCAAGCCCTTTGGGATACTCCCAAGTAAGCAGAGACTGGATACAAGATAACTTGCTAGACGCCGTCCGTCGTAAGACCAGTGGAAGAAATCCTACAGGATGGATTGTGATCAAAGGCTATAAATGGAAGCCCCATTCCATTTGAAGGATGGTTTGAAGCAGAGTTTAAGCTTAAAAACGGTGGCAGAGAAGTGTCCATTTTAGTCCCTATTATGGTCAGTAAGGGACAAGTGACAAACCCAATAATTGGCTTCAACGTCATTTCACAGTTGATGGTTCAGAACAAGGCCAAGTGTGATGATATAGGAAAACCACCGGCTTCATTCATTTCTTTGTTTCCGGAACTGAGCCGATCACAAATATATAAAGTCAACCAGAGTGTGCAGAATCCAGAGTGACCAGTTTCCATGCGTTCAGGCCGTCGCCATACTCAAATTCTTCCTGGGAGAACAACAAATATGCCTGATGTTCGTTCTCTCCACATGCAGTCAAAACACCCACACTATGAGAAACTGACCAAAAACAGTGCCAGCCAGAAGGGCTGAATGAAACTTTTTTTATATACTTAGTCTCGATCCCTATGATAGCTAACACATGGAACATATAACGTGGAGAGCGGGAGATAACAGGGAGAGAAATGGGAAGTACAACAACAGTGGGGAACAGGGACATTGGGAGATCTGTGAAAGAGAGAGTCAGTTAGGGTGGGGTATACGAGATAAAGAAGAACACAACAGGGACGTTTTATTCAGGAAACAAATCGGAATTTGAAGGAGGTGAATTTAAAGTGGATTAACGGGGGTAGAAAGGAACAAGATTTTAATGGGGGAAGATATGAGATGGTGGTGAACAGCTGTTTTAAAGACCTGGAGGGAGGAGTGGGATTGAAGAGAGTGCGGGAGTTTGTTCCAGAGGTGGACAAAAGGGAATAAAAGAGTGAAGGTCAGCAGAGAGTCTTGATTTTGGCAGTTTCACCAGAAAAGGTTTACTGGCAGATCTTGTGTGTCCTGCAGGAATATTTGGGAGACAAAGCACAGACAGAGTAGGGGGTGCAAGGCCGGAGAGGAGTCGATGGAAGATAGAACGACCGCCTACCTGCTTGTGGTGAGAGAGTGAAAGGCCCTCATCAGCTTCATCATGGAAGATACCAACAATCCTAAAAGCCTTGGTTTTTACAGTGTGAAACCACACGAGGTAAGAGGCAGGAGGACCAGCCCAGAAGGGAGAGCAATACTCCATCAATGTGCAGACGAAAGCTTTGGAGGTGGTGAGTAGCTCAGCAGTGCCAAGGAAGGACTTCGCAGAATGGAGGATGCCCAGTTGGTGACTGGCTTTGGAGGCCAGCTTGGACATGTGGTTTTTCCCAGGAAAGATCATGGCAGATAGTAAGACCAAAAAACTTGAGTGACAGAACTTCTTCAAAGAGGATTGTTGAAAAGGTAGATGTGAGGGTTTTCCAGACGATCTTTTCGGAGAGACAATGTGAGAGTGTGAGATTTATCAGGATTGAAAGACATGTTCCATGTGTTTGACCCGCTTGTAATTTTATCCAAGTCTGCATAGAGTTAAGAGGCTGCTTTTTCCCTGGAACTGTCGATTTGAGTGATGAGAGATGGAACGGCAGAGGGTGGAGTCATCAGCAAAAAGACAAAGATTTTTCCAGAGAGTCAGAAATATCACTGATGAAGATGAGAAAAAGCACAGGGCCAAGAACACTGCCTTGAGGTACTCCAGCCTGGTCAGGAAGAGGAGATGAGATAATTCAATTTAGAGCCCCACAATGAATACGACAGGAGAAAATCCGTGAGCCATGCATGGAGATTTCCATGGATACCATAAGAGGAGAGTTTGGTGAGCATGGCAGCGTGCCAGAACGTATCGAAGGCATGAGATATGTCAAGGGAGACTGCTCTGATTTCCTGTCTGGTTTTGAGGACCTCCATCCATTGTTGAGAACAGAAGTAGCATGTCCAGAGAAGAATGACCTGGTCTGAATCCAAATTGATGATCTAAGATCAAGCCATTGGAGAAGAGTAAGGATTTAATGTCAGAAGTGATGATAGATTCCATGACCTTGCTGATTGGGAGCAGGCTGGTTGGTCTGTAGTTGCAAGGACATGTTTTTCGAATTTTTTAGTTTTTGGAATAATTCTTACTGCCAGGCCTGGCCAGTGGCCACATCGACTTGAATCACAACCTTTCGGGGGGACAGAAAAAGATGTTCGTTCCCCTCTTCTCTTCTTTGGAAGTCTGTGTTTGAAGGTATTCCCTCCATTAACAATACATTACCATTGATGTTGAGAAAAATGTGGTAGCAACAGCTGTGTGGCCTTCCACCACTTCCCCACCCACTCCTATTTAACCGAGCTGCTTGGCAGCAATCAGTGATGGCATGAAGTGCAGTCATGCCATGATGGTAAATGCCATACAAGGCTTTCAAATGATTTGGTGAAAAACTCTCAGTTTGATCAGGATTACGTGTGGGGATATTGACAACTCCAAACTCTCCACTTACTGATTAATTGATCATAATGTGCCATTACATCTATCTATAATTCCAGTAATCTCTGTGTGTATGTGTGTGTGTATGTGTGTATGTGTGTGTGTCTGTGACCGCTGTTTCTCGACAACCACGGGTCCGATATACTTGAAACTTGCCAGGTATATTGCTGGGGACCCGAGGATGTGCCTTTTCAAGGTTTCATATTAATCGGAGAAGTAGTTACCGAGCTATGGCGATTTATTTACCAAACTCCGCAAGCCGTTCGCTTTGGCTTTGCGAATTGGACCAAACCATTTCATGTAAATAGAGGGGGGGGATTGTCACCGTACTCGCAAGCCGTTCGCTTTGGCTTTGCGAATGGACCAAACCATTTCATGAACCAAACCATTTCATGTAAATAGAGGGGGGGGGGGGGGATTGTCACCGTACTCGCAAGCCGTTCGCTTTGGCTTTGCGAATGGACCAAACCATTTCATGTAAATAGAGGGGGGGGGATATAATTTTAGATATATATATAGTACGGGCATGCCCTAGTATTCACAATAACAGACAGTGCATTTGTGTTTTGACGACCTCTCTTTATTGCGAAACACTTCACAAATTCAAGTTTCATGAAAAACATAGGCAGGAGTCTTCTTCTGATAAACACTTTTACAACAAGGGTGTTCTCCCCACATCACACATGGCAATGAAACATGGACCACAGCAAAGATTGAGTAAAAATTGATGTTCAAACTGCCATGGAAAGATGCCATCTGAGCATAACCAAAAAGGGACAAGAAAACAACTAAATCAGATGGAAAACAAAATTCCTAAACACTCGTCAGAATCAAAAAAAACTCAAATAGAACTTGGCTGGATACATGGCAAGGACAGACAAGAATTAATATACAAACTGGCAACCCAAGGAAGGACCTGAAAGAAGCATGATGAGATCCAAGATCAAATTGAGAGATTAAGTTATGTTACCAGTTGAGTTTTTGGCATAAATTTAAAAAAAACAATTCTCTATTATGAGAATATGGAGAACCAAATTAATAAATTTTCCTTTTTTTTTTTTTAAAGCTGTCATTTTCTTTAAACTTAGTTTGAGGACATGGATGGGGTTAGCATTTTGAGATTCTTGTTGTCATTTGGCACCAATGACAACCCAGTTTGGGTGCTATGTGAATTTAACAAACCGTTATCAGCAAAACTCTTCCCACAGTCAGAGCACCTTTTATGCGAGCACTCCAGCGTTGGTTGCACTATGGAAGTTCAAGCTCCGTTTAGAAATAAAATCCTTGTCACAAATAGAACACTTGTAAGGACACTCTCGTTGGTTGTTATCTCCATATGGGGGTTTTACGAGGCCGGAGTAAGTTCTCCCAGAACTGAAAACCTCCACCTCCTTTTTTGGTAAAGGATCATTATAATTCATGAATTTGTTTGTGAAAATTCATTCTCATAGCTTTGTTCCAAGGGCTCGTTTTAGAACCCTCACTGAACCTCCTGTAGTTTGTTTGTCGTGATATTCCCCGGAATGCTTTTTAAGTACTCAGTTAGGGTTTTCTTAATCATCAGGATTCCCTGTTGCTCCAACTATCACTGGTACAATTTCCGGTTTCTTCAATTTCGAAATCCTCTTAACCTCATTTTTCATATCCTGGTATTTCAGCTCTCCTGTATGGATCCTCATATGTAATTTCAAATGGACTTTTTGAGAGAAACCTTCATCACATCGAGCATTTGTGGGGTCGCTCTCCTGTATGGATAATCATATGTTTTTTCAAATAGCCTTTTCGAGAGAAACCTTTATCACATATCGAGTATTTCAGAGGTCGCTCTCCTGTATGGATCCTCATATGTTTTTTCAAATCACTGTTTTGACAGAAACCTTTATCACATATCGAGCATTTGTGGGGTCGCTCTCCTGTATGGATCATCATATGTAATTTCAAATTGTCTTTTTGAGAGAAACGTTTATCACATATCGAGCATTTGTGCGGTCGCTCTCCTGTATGGATCTTCATATGTTTTTTCAAATCACTGTTTTTACAGAAACCTTTATCACATATCGAGCATTTGTGGGGTCGCTCTCCTGTATGGATCCTCACATGTGATTTCAAATTGCCTTTTTGAGAGAAACCTTTATCACATATCGAGCATTTGTGGGGTCGCTCTCCTGTATGGATCCTCACATGTAATTTCAAATCACTTTTTCGAGAGAAACCTTTATCACATATCGAGCATTTGTGGGGTCGCTCTCCTGTATGGATCCTCACATGTAATTTAAAATGGTCTTTTCGAGAGAAACCTTTATCACATATCGAGCATTTCAAAGGTCGCTCTCCTGTATGGATCCTCATATGTAATTTCAAATTGACTTTTCCAGCGAAACCTTTATCACATATCGAGCATTTGTGGGGTCGCTCTCCTGTACGGATCCTCATATGTAATTTCAAATTCTTGTTCAGAGAGAAACCTTTATCACATATCGAGCATTTGTGAGTTCGCTCTCCTGTATGGATCTTAATATGTTTATTCAAATTGCCTTTTGTCAAAAATCCTTTATCATAGACAGAGCACTTGTGGGGGAGTTTTCCAGTGTGTATCCTCATGTGTATTTTGATGTCACTGATTGAAGCAAAATCCATTCTGCACACATTACACTTAAAAGGTATTCGCATTTCTCGAACCCGTTTGTGTTTGTTTAATTTTATATAATTCTTGGTGTTGCGAGGCCCAGACATGCACTTGTATTTTATCGGAAGTGAGTCTTGATCTCGTGTTTGTTTCTTCAAAAAAGGCTTCTTCCTCACTGTCAAGCTGCGACTGGACCTTCTTTGTCCCATATTACTTCTGGATTGTTCTACAGAAACAAAGAACACAACTTTTTTTTTTTTTCAAAATCAAGTTGCAAAATATTTGACACATTTCCAAAATTATATATTTCTCCACACAAAAGATTGTATGGTAATTTGTTTACGTTTCCTCCCCAGTTGCATAACAGGAAGCAATTCCGTTTGTCACGTGAATATCATCTGAACCTTCCTTTGCAGAAGCACATTTTGAATCTTCTGTGACAGAGGAATCGTTGTCGTGTTGTCTGCCATCCACATTTACAGGATAGACATCACCTGTGTACAAATCAGGAGCAGTCTTTTGCAGGGAAATGAGATTGAGAACCATCTCGAGAGTTCATCGAACATGTTACGTCATGGAATGTATACTTCAACTTAAATATTGCCGTGTAGCTCCCCTTGGTTAATACCAGGAGAGTCACGGATAGCCAAAGCCAGCTTTAACTCCAAGGTGTTCAGTTCAAATAGCGGATTTCACTGTATATGCGTGGGAGGAAGAAAGCAGAAGAGCAAGCTGAAGCGCTTACCTGAGCGATCCCACCTGGCAGTCTCAAACCTGCGGAAAATACACAACAAAAACCGGGTTTATACAGTGCATTCAGAAAGTATTCAGACCCCTTCACTTTTTTCACATTTTGTTATGTTGCAGCCTTGTGCTGAAATCGTTTAAATTCATTTTTGTCCTCATCAATCTAACCTCAATACCCCATAATGACAAAGAGAAAACAGGATTTTAGAAAGTTTTGCAAATTTATTAAAAAGAAAAAACTGAAATATCACATTGACATAAGTATTCAGACCCTTAACTCAGCACTCAGTTGAAGCACCTTTGGCAGCGATTACAGCCTCGAGTCTTCTTGGGTATGACAAGTTTTGCACACCTGGATTTGGGGATTTTCTGCCATTCTTCTCTGAAAATCCTCTCTAGCTCTGCCAGGTTGGATGGGGATCATTGGTGGACAGCCATTTTCAGGTCTCTCCAGAGATGTTCGATTAGATTCAAGTCAGGGCTCTGGCTGGGCCACTCAAGGACTTTCACAGAGTTGTCCCTAAGCCATTCCTGCATTGTCTTGGTTGAGTGCTTAGGGTCATTGTCCTGTTGGAAGGTGAACCTTCGGCCCAGTCTGTGGTCCTGAGCACTCCGTTTCAGGTTTTCATTAAGGATATCTTTGTACTTTGCTCCATTCATTGTTCCCTCAACCCTGACCAGTCCCCCAGTCCCTGCTGCTGAAAAACACCCACACAGCATGATGCTGCCACCACCATGCTTCACCGTTGGGATGGTATTGGGCAGGTGATGAGCGGTGCCTGGTTTCCTCCAGACATGATGCTTAGAATTGAGGCCTAACAGTTCAATCTTGGTTTCATCAGACCACAGAATCTTGTTTCTCAGTCAGAGTCCTTTAGGTGTTTTTTTGCAAACTCCAAGCGGGCTTTCATGTGCCTTTCACTGAGGAGAGGCTTCCGTCTGGCCACTCTGCCATAAAGCCCAGATCGGTGGAGGGTTGCAGTGATGGTTGTCCTTCTGGAAGTTCCTCCCATCTCCACACAGGATCTCTGGAGCTCAACCAGAGTGACCATCGGGTTCTTGGTCACCTCTCTTACCAAGGCCCTTCTCCCCCGATTGCTCAGTTTGGCCGGGCGGTCAGCTCTAGGAAGAGTCCTGGTTGTTCCAAACTTCTTCCATTTAAGAATTATGGAGGCCACTGTGCTCTTGGGAACCTTAAAAGCAGCAGAAATTTTTTGTGGGCTTCCCCAGATCTGTGCCTCACAATCCTGTCTGAGCTCTGCAGGCAGTTCCTTCGAAATCATGGCTTGGTTATTGCTCTGATATGCATTATCAGCTGTGAGACCTTATATAGACAGGTGTGTGCCTTTCCAAATCATGTGCAATCAATTGAATTTACCACAGGTGGACTCCAATCAAGGTGTAGAAACATCTCAAAGATGATCAAGAGAAATGGGAGGCACCCGAGCTAAATTTCAAGTGTCATAGCAATGTGTCTGAATACTTATGTAAATGGGATATTTCAGTTTTTTATTTTTAATAAATTTGCAAAACTTTCTAAAATCCTGTTTTCTCTCTGTGATTATGGGGTATTGAGTGAAGATTGATGAGGGAAAAAATGAATTTAAATGATATCAGCATAAGGCTGCAACATAACAAAATGTGAAAAAAGTGAAGGGGTCTGAATACTTTCTGAATGCACTGTAAATGAACAGAAAATAATGAAAGGATTTATTAAAAGAAATGCCGATAAGAAAACGTGACGGTAAAACTAAATTCCTATAGGATCCTTCACATCAGACTGATAACACAGACACAGGAAGAAAATAATGGTGTGTGGTTTATTGTGCAGTTAACTCTGATCAGCTTGGGGGGTAGGGGGAGGGGATTTCTGGAGTCGGAATTCGCTATTGAAGCACATCAGAAAGCAAGAGAGAGAATGTCGGTCCTCGAGTTCTTTTAACGTCGGGTTGTGAGGTCATCAGCGCTTTTTTTTTTTTTTTGGAAACAGAGTCGAGGCTCCTGAAAGAGCCAACATTTATCAAACAAGCGTTACGCCTAGGTCCCCCGTCAGTGAAGTGATGTGAGTTGACAAAGTGGAAGACGCAGAAAACATGCTATATGATATGATATTTCGCTCACAAGGTTCAGACATACATGGAGGCTGCCATCTTGGATTTTGACGTGGCGACCCAATTTTCAATAGCATTCTTCCTTATGCCTAGATACACCCACACACCAGATTAGAAGTTGGTACTTCGCTTATTTTTCAAGATATTTCGCTCACAAGGTTTGTTTTTTTTTTTTGTTTTTTTTTGTATACAACATCGAGGCTCGTGAAAGAGCGAACATTAATCACACAGAAAGACAAACCGACATACCGCCACATAACCGACAAACCGACACATAAAACAAATAACATCGGGAGCGGTAGACAAGATGGGGAGAGAGGGGGAAGGACACAAACACAACATTTGAGAGCAGGAACCGAGAGACATGGAGACATCGAGAGATCTGTGGGAGGGAGAGGCTTTGGGGGGGAGGCATGGGAAAGGGGGTGGGAGAGGCATAAAACATATGGACACTGCCAGGACTTCCAGGAAAGAAGTTGGAATTACAAACAAGGTGGATCTGGGGTGAATTAGTGGGGGTAGAAAAGATCAAGGTTTTGGATGGGGGAAGATAAGAGATGGTGGTGAACAGCTGTTTTAAAGACCTGGAGGGAGGAGTGGGATTGAAGTGAGTGTGGGAGTTTGTTCCAGAGGCGGGAGAAAAGAGGAATGAAGGAGTGAAGGTGAGCAGAGAGCCGAGATTTCGGCAGTTTAACCATCAGAGGCTTGCTGGCAGATCTTGTGCGACCTGTAGGAATATTTGGGTGACAGAGCACAGAGAGAGCTGGGGGAGCAAGGCCGGAGAGGAGTCGGTAGAGGACAGAAAGACCACCTACCTGCCTGCGGTGAGTGAGTGAAAGGCCCTCAGAGATAGCTTCATCGCGGGAGATTCCAATGATTCTGAAAGCTTTGGTTTCAACAGCGTGAAGCCGAGCTAGGTGTGAGGCAGGAGCACCAGCCCATAGGGGAGAACAGTATTCCATTGAGCTGCGGATGAAAGCCTTGTATGTGGTGAGGAGCTCAGGTGTGCCTAGGAAGGACTTCGCACGACGGAGGATGCCCAGTCGGCGACTGGCTTTGCAGGCCAGCTTGGAAATGTGGTTTTCCCAAGAAAGATCATGGCAGATAGTGAGACCCAAAAGCTTGAGCGACAGAACTTCTTGGAGAGGATTGTTGAGAAAGTAGATGGGAGGGTTGCCCAGTCGATCTTTTCGGAGAGACATAGTAAGAGTGTGAGATTTGTCAGGATTGAAAGACATGTTCCACTTGTTTGACCAGTCTGTGATTTTGTCCAGGTCTTCAGAGTGAGGAGGCTGCAGACTGCCGATCTGAGGGAAGAGGTATGGAGCGGCAGAGAGTGGAGTCATCAGCAAAGAGATAGAGAGGATTTTCCAGAGAGTCGGAGAGATCATTGATAAAGACCAGAAAAAGCACAGGGCCCAGCACACTGCCTTGGGGAACTCCAGCCTGAACAGGAAGAGGAGATGAGAGAAATCCATTCAGGGCCACACGTTGACTACGACCAGAGAGGAAGTCCGCAAGCCATGCATGGAGATTTCCATGGATACCATAGGAGGAGAGTTTGGTGAGCAGAGCTGGGTGCCAGACCATATCGAAGGCACGTGATATGTCAAGGGAGACAGCTCTGATTTCCTGTTTGGCATTGAGGACCTCCATCCATTGTTGAGACAGGAGAAGCAGCATGTCCAGAGTAGAGTGAACTGGTCTGAATCCAAATTGATGATCAGAGATCAAGTCATTGGAGAAGAGGAAAGATTTCATATCCGAAGCAATGATGGATTCCATGACTTTGCTGATAATTGGGAGCAGGCTGATTGGTCTGCAGTTAAAAGGATCTGTTTTTGCACTTTTTTTGTGTAAAGCGGTAATGTTTGCTGATTTCCAGGATGCTGGCAGATGACCTTGAGCAAAAGATAAGGTGAAAAGAACAGAGAGAGGGTGAGATAGAGCGGCAGAGCAGGATTTTAGGACCCGTGGGCTGATGCCGTCTGGTCCAGTTGCAGAATCAGAGTCGAGGTTAGACAAAAACTCCTCCACCTTGTCAGGAGAGAAGGACACAGAGTCCAGGAGCAGTTGGGTTCGACTGGGAAAGGTGGGAACAGAGAGAGATGGGTTTGGGACTAAAGATTTTGAGGCAAACACAGAGTTGAGGCATTCGGCTTTGTCACGTGCGATGTCAACGGTGTGGCCATTTGAGGTGAGGGAGGCGATGGAGGGGGAACAAACACCAGAAACAGTTATGACCAGACGCCACCAGGATTTGGAGGAAGGAGACAGGTTTGAGAGTTCATTCTTGAGTGAGGAGAGATAGTGCTTCCTGGCACTCCTGAGGGTAGACACACACTTGTTCCGAGCTTGGTGGAAGGAACTGAGATTGCCTTCAGTTGGATTAGCCTTCCAAGAGGCAAAGGCAAGTTGTTTCAGGGCAACTGCCTCACCACAAGATTCGGTGTACCATGGACGGGAGGAAGGGTAAGACAACTGAAGACGAGATGGGATAAATCTGTGCATGAGGGAGATCAGTTTGCTTTGGAAGAATTCCCAGGAAGAATTGATGTCAGAGGCAGTGGAGATGGGAGACCAATCCAGACGATTGATGGCTGCTTGAAGCCCGTCCCAGTAGGCCTGAGTGAAATGCCAGACTCTTCGACGCTGAGGAGGCTCTCTGAGAATGGCCAGAGAGATGTCCACTTTGACAAGCACATGATCAGAAGAACCGATTGGAGCAGAAGAAGAGCAGCAGACATTAGCAGGGAAGTTTGTCATAACCAAGTCTAGAAGAGAAGAAACTCCATTGGCTGAGATCCGGGTCAGGAAATTGACAGATTGTGTCAATCCCAGTGAGTCACAGAAGTCCTTTGCTGAGGTGCCATGACTGGTGAGAGAGGAACCCACACCCAACCAGGTGGCATGATGACAGTTGAAGTCACCACATATGAGGAAGAGAGAGTTGGGATGAGTGGATAGAAGTTGGTCCATGTTGTCAGAGAGTGAAATGTAAATTGAGTCATCACTGTTTGGGGGACGGTACAGAATACATATGAACAAAAGGTGGGAGCGGAGAAGAAGCCGTAGCCAGAGGTACTCCTGGCGGTGAGGAGGAGAGAGGGCAGTGCAAGGAGAGGGAGGAAGAGAGTTTTTGATAAAGATAGCCACCCCACCACCAGGACGAGGCTCAGGTCTATCATACCGGAGGAGGGAGTAACCACGAAGAGATATTGAGGAATCAGAGACATCTTGAAGGAGGAAAGTCTCTGATCTCTCCATACAGGTTGCTTCTGACAATCCAGACTTGATCTGCTTAACAGTCAGGTTTGAGCGAAGGCCCCGGATGTTTGAGGTCCATACCGTTAAAGAAGAGAGAGGGGGAGCATCGGGTACAGGACAGGGGAGGGGAGGAGTAGGGTAAGATGAAGGATGAGAGGGGGAGGTAGGGAGAGCAGTTGATAGTGTGTCAGAGATTACAGAAGAGTTCCAAGAAAGGGAAGGATGAGGAGGATGAAAGGTTTGGTGGTGAAGGGATGAGGCAGAGTGAGGGGTTGTTTGAGGGGGGGCATAGGACAGTAGAAGGTTGGGGGGGTGGAGGTATGAGATAGAAGGGAGACGAGGTGGGGAGGAGGCAACTTTGATGAGGAGGGGGAGGAGGGAGAATTTGAGAGGAATGGTATGGGGGGAGATTTGAATGGGAGGAGTTGGGGGGGAGTTTTGAAGGGGAGGAGTGAGGTGGGAGTTTAGGAGGGGAGGGGCAAGGGGGGAGTCTAGTAGTGGAGGGGCAAGGGGGGAGTTTAGGAGTGTAGGGGCAAGGGGGGGGATTTGGAGGGGAGGGGCAAGGGGGGACTTTAGGAGGGGAAGGGCAGGGGGGGAGTTCAGGAGTGGAGGGGCAAGGGGGGAGTTTAGGAGTGGAGGGGAAAGGGGGGAGTTTAGAAAGTGGATGATTAATGAAAGACGAACATTGATAACAAATTGGGTTTGTTGTGATTTTCAAGTTAGCAATCCGATTCAGAACGACGGAGGAGGGATGGAATGAATGTGAATTTAGACCATGTAGTGAGGGAGACGTATAAGATATTGAATTTCTTTTTTTTGACGTGGAATGAGTTGGAGAGGAAATTGAGAAAAGCCTTTTAAATAGGAAGAAAAACAGCGTGTTGTAATATACCACTGAATAAAACACTGAAGGGGAAAGGTTAAACATATTTAAAATAATATTTAAACAGAACCGTGAACAATCTTATATGCACAAAATACCAACGGGGGGAGGGCCGAGAGGGACCACCACGAGTCACGTGAACAAGGCAAAAGGTGGATGGCAAGGAGATAATGGGGGCGAGGCGAAAAGCACCGCGATACACCTGGACAGAAAGTACAGGATGAGACAACGGCACACGTGGAGAAAGGAAAAATAAAAGTTTTTTTTTTTTGTTGTTTGTTTTTTTGGGAGGGGAGGGGGGGGTGGGGATTTAAAACGTTAGACAGAGAGTATTACGTTCGGTGTAGAAGGGAAAAACTGAGAGCCAAGCAAAACACGATGTAGGGGACTTAAGTTAACAAACACCGACGAGGGTACAAGGCCGCACACGAGGCGCAGAACACGATTAATTAATTACGAGTTACAGGAAATTCAAACCAAAACTAACTATAAACAAACAATAAAGCATGGACGATAAAATAACGACTTGAAATTTGACAAACACACGAATGAAAAAATAACCGCTTTGGATGCCCGGAGAGAACCAAGCCGACATATATATGAACCAAGCCGACAGGTTCAGACATATATATGGTGGCGGCCATCTTGGATTTTGACGTGGCGACCCAATTTTCAATAGCGTTCTTCCTTATGCCGAGATACACCCACACACCAAATTATAAGTTGGTACTTCGCTTATTTTTCAAGATATTCATCTCACAAGGTTCAGCCATACATGGCGGCGGCCATCTTGGATTTTGACGTGGCGACCCAATTTTCAATAGCATTCTTCCTTATGCCTAGATACACCCACACACCAGATTAGAAGTTGGTACTTCGCTTATTTTTCAAGATATTCATCTCACAAGGTTCAGACATACATGGCGGCGGCCATCTTGGATTTTGACGTGGCGACCCAATTTTAAACAGCGTTCTTCCTTGTGCCTAGATACAGCCACACACCAGATTAGAAGTTGGTACTTCGCTTATTTTTCGAGATATTTCGCTCACAAGGTTCAGACATACATGGCGGCGGCCATCTTGGATTTTGACATGGTGCCCCAATTTTAAACAGCGTTCTTCCTTGTGCCTCGATACACCCACACACCAGATTAGAAGTTGGTACTTCGCTTATTTTTCGAGATATTTCGCTCACAAGTTTCAGACATATATATGGTGACGGCCTTGTTGGATTTTGACGTGGCGACCCAATTTTCAATAGCGTTCTTCCTTATGCCGAGATACACCCACACACCAGATTAGAAGTTGGTACTTCACTTATTTTTCAAGATATTCATCTCACAAGGTTCAGACAGACATGGCATCAGACATACGTGGCGGCGGCCATCTTGGATTTTGAAGTGGGTTGCACCCACACACCAAATTCGAATGCGGTCCTTCGCTTATGCACGCACGCCTGCCCGCAAGCAAACACGCACGCACGCACACACGCACGGACGGACGGAGGGGAAAACCATAGTCCCCCTTTTGCTCTGCTGTGCGACGGGGGACAACAAACAAATCAAACAAACAAGCAAACAAAGTGTATAAAAAGGGAGCGGTGGACAAGATGGGGAGAGAAGGGGAGGAAGCACACAAACACAACATTTGAGAGCAGGAACATCGGGAGATGTGTGGGAGGGAGAGGGCCAGGGAGGAGGCAGGATAGGTATAAAATGCAAGGACATCAAGGACTTCCAGCAAAGAAAACAAAAGTCACCTCAAACAAGCGTTACGCCTAGGTCCCCCGTCGGTGAAGTGATGTGAGTTGACAAAGTGGTAGACGCAGAAAACATGCTATGATATGATATTAGGCTCACAAGGTTCAGACATACATGGCGGCGGCCATCTTGGATTTTGACGTGGCAACCCAATTTACAAAGCCTTCTTCCTTGTGCCGAGATACACCCACACACCAAATTAGAAGTTGGTACTTCGCTTATTTTTCAATATATTCATCTCACAAGGTCCAGACATACATGGCGGCGGCCATCTTGTATTTTGACGTGGCGACCCAACTTTCAATAGTGTTCTTCCTTATGCCTAGATACACCGACACACCAAATTAGAAGTTGGTATTTCGCTTATTTTTCAAGCTATTCATCTCACAAGGTTCAGACATACATGACGGCGGCCATCTTGGATTTTGACGTGGCGACCCAATTTTAAACAGCGTTCTTGCTTGTGGCTAGATGCACCCACACACCAGATTAGAAGTTGGTACTTTGCTTTTTTTTCAAGATATTTCGCTCACAAGGTTCAGGCATACATATGGTGGTGGCCATCTTGTATTTTGACGTGGCGACCCAATTTCCAATAGCGTTCTTCCTTATGCTGAGATACACCCACAATCCACACACTAAATTAGACGTTGGTACTTCACTTATTTTTCAAGATATTCATCTCACAAGGTTCAAACATACATGGCGGCGGCCATCTTGGATTTTGACGTGGCGACCCAATTTTAAACAGCGTCCTTCCTTGTGCCTAGATACACCCATACACCAGATTAGAAGTTGGTACTTCGCTTATTTTTCGCGATATTTCGCTCACAAGGTTCAGACTTATATATGGTGGCGGCCATCTTGTATTTTGACGTGGCGACCCAATTTCCAATAGCGTTCTTCCTTATGCCTAGATACACCCACATACCAGATTAGAAGTTGGTACTTCGCTTATTTTTCAAGATATTCATCTCACAAGGTTCAGACATACATGGCATAAGACATACATGGCGGCAGCCATCTTGGATTTTGACGTGGGTTGCACCCACACACCAAATTTGAATGCGGTCCTTCGCCTACGCACGCACGCACGCAAACACGCACGCACACACGCACACAAGGACGGAAGGGAAAACCATAGTCCCCCGCTACGCTGTGCGACGGGGGACAAAAAGTGGCTTTGGGGTGAAATTAGCGGGGGTAGAAAAGATCAAGGTTTTGGATTGGGGAAGATGAGAGATGGTGGTGAACAGCCGTTTTAAAGACCTGGAGGGAGGAGTGGGATTGAAGAGAGTGAGGGAGTTTGTTGCAGAGGCGGGAGAAAAGAGGAATGAAGGAGTGAAGGTGAGCAGAGAGTCTTAATTTTGGCAGTTTAACCATAAGAGGGTTGCAGGCAGACCTTGTGCGACCTGTAGGAATATTTGGGGGACATATTGGGGGACAGGAATATTTGGGGGACAGAGCCCAGAGAGAGCTGGGGGAGCAAGGCCGGAGAGGAGTCGGTCGGCCGGAAAGAGCAGGATTTTAGGACCCGTGGGCTGATGCCGTCGGGTCCAGTTGCAGAATCAGAGATGAGGGTTGACAGAAACTTTTCCACCTTGTCAGGAGGAAAGGACACGGAGTCCAGGAGCAGCTGGGTACGACTGGGTACGGTGGATACAGAGAGGGATGGGTTTGGGACACAAGATTTGGCGGCAAACACAGAGTTGAGGCATTCAGCTTTTTCACATGCGGAGTCAGCTGTGTAGCCATTTGAGGTAAGGGAGGGGATGGAGGGGGAACAAACACCAGAAACAGATTTGATCAGACGCCACCAGGATTTGGAAGAGGGAGACAGATAAGAGAGCTCGGTCTTGAGAACGGAGAGATATTGTTTCCTGGCTCTCTTGAGGGTGGACACACACTTGTTTCGGGCTTTGTGAAAGGAAATGAGATTTCCATCCGTTGGATTTGCTTTCCAGGAGACGAAGGCAAGTTGTTTCTGGGCAACAGCCTCACCACAAGATTCCGTGTACCATGGACGGTAGGAAGGGTATGACAACTGAAGACGAGATGGGATAAATCTGTGCATGAGAGAGAGCAATTTACTTTGGAAGAATTCCCAGGATGAGTTGATGTCAGAGGTGGTAGAGATGGGAGACCAGTCCAGATGATTGATGGCTGCTTGAAGACCGTGCCAGTTGGCCTGAGTGAAATGCCAGACTCGTCGACGCTGAGCAGGCTCCCTGAGAATGGTCAGAGAGATGTCCACTTTAACAAGCACATGATCAGATGAGCCGATTGGAGCAGAAGAAGAGCAGCAGACATTTTCAGGGAAGTTAGTCATAAGCAAGTCCAGAAGAGAGGATGCTCCGTTGACTGAGATCCGGGTCAGGAAATTGACAGATTGTGTCAGTCCCAGTGAGTCGCAGAAGTCCTTTGCTGAGGAGCCATGGCTGGTGAGAGAGGTACCCACACCCAGCCAACTGGCATGGTGACAATTGAAATCACCACATATGAGGAAGAGAGAGTTGGGATGAGTAGACAGAAGTTGGTCCATATTATCAGACAGCGAGATGTAGATGGAGTCATCACTGTTTGGTGGATGGTACAACACACATTTGAACAAGAGGTGGGATCGAAGGGGAAGCTGTAGCCAGAGGTATTCCTGGGGGTGAGGTGGAGAGAGTGCAGTGCAGGGCGAGTGAGGAAGAGAGTTTTTGATAAAGATAGCAACCCCACCTCCAGGACGAGGCTCAGGTCTATCATACCGTCGGAGGGAGTAACCCGGGAGAGACACGAAGGAATCAGAGACATCATGAAGGAGGAAAGTTTGTTTAAGCAGATCACATCTGGTTTGACAGAAGCAACCTGTATGGAGAGATCAGTTGAGTTTGAACGAAGGCCCCGGATGTTTGAGGTCCATACCGTTAATGAAGAGGAAGGGGGAGCATCGGATACAGAACAGGGGGGGGGGGGGGGAGGGGTAGGGTAAGATGTGGAAGAGGTGGAAGAGGTAGGGAGAGCTGTTGAAGGTGTGTCAGAGATTTCAGAATAGCTCGGAGAAAGGGAAGGATGGGGCGGACAAAAGGTTTGATGGTGATTGGGTGAGGCACAATGAGGTGTTATTTGAGGAGGGGGAAGAGTGAGGCAGAAGGTTGGGGGAGATGGAGGTGAGAGTTGGAAGGGGGAAGAAGCGGGGAGGACGCTTTGAGGAGGGGGAGTGAGAGGGGAGATTGAGAAGAAATGAGGGTGGGGATATTTTGAAGGGGAGAGGCGAGGGGGGAGTTTAGGAGGGAAGGGACAAGGGGAGGGATTTGAAAGCCAGAATTCCAGAAAGCGCTTCTCCACCAATCAGCGCGCCGCTTCTTGCTCGCCCCTGACGTCATCGGTGGTCCTCGCCAATCGGTGCTCTGCGTCCTCCTCGGCCTTCCTTCCACCAATCAGCGGGTAGCTTCTTGCTCTGCCATGGCCAATCACGAGTCCCTTCTTACCCTGGCCTTCCCATCAGTCGACTCCTGCCCCATAGCGAGTCGCTTCTTCCTCAGACCTGGCCAATCACGGCTGCTCGGGGTGTGTCTTCGGCCTGCCCGTCTTTCGTGGCGATGTAGCTGGTGCGTCCCAAATGGCAGTGTTCAGAACTGGCTTCCGGTTGGTTTTATGATTATTTAGTGCAATTAATGGGTATTTCTCACTAGTATCTACGGGCAGTGCCAAAAAAGCCAAAGGATAGATCACATAGGGTAAGACATACAAGGGATCATTTATCCTTATCCCCTAAGCGAGTTAACATGGCCCACCCCCTCGTGATGGGGACGAAGATACACCTTACTCCGACATTCGGCTAAACAGAACTTATTACATGGTGATGGTTCTTACCCGACATCCAGAGCACGATACCAACACAAATCTACCTGACTCTACATGTCACTACCCCACAGACATAATATAATAATGAAGTAAAAGATTGTTAAAAAGAAAAATTCCGATGTTAATCGCTATTGAAGCAGTCTTTTAAATCACCATGATTCACCACCCGATTTCACATGTCCAAGTACTGCAAAACCATAGGTTATTGGAAGTAACAAAAAGGCGATTTGTTCTCTCACCTCACAGTTCTCTCACCAATAAGGTAAACAGTGTACAAGTATTTAATTCAATTTAAATAAAATAAAGATTGTAAAATTCATCCCCAAAAAATTCTGGAATTTACTGGCGTTAAAAATTTCTCAAAATTTCCAGTGTACAATTTTGTCAAAAGTGTGTGTCTACCCTCAGAGGAGCCAGGAAACAATATATCTCTACTCTCAAAACTGAACTCTCCAACCTGTCTCCCTCCTCCAAATCCTGGTGGCATCTGGTCAAATCTGTTTCTGGTGTTTGTTCCCCTTCCATCCTCTCCCTTACCTCAAATGGACGTGAAACACCTGACACTGCACATGAAAAAGCTAAATGCCTCAACTCTGTATTGCCTCAAAATCTTGTGTCCCAAACCCATCTCTCTCTGTACCCACCTTACCCAGTCGTACCAAGCTGCTCCTGGACTGTGTCCTTCTCTCCCGTTAAGGTGGAGAAGTTTCTGTCAAACCTTGACTCTGATTCTGCAACCTAAAATCCTGCTCTGCCGCTCTATCACACTCTGTCTCTGTCTCTGTCTCTGTCTCTGTCTCTGTCTCTGTGTGTGTGTGTTGTCTTCACCCTTTCTTTTGCTCAAGGTCATCTGCAATCTGCTTGGAAATCATCCAACATGACCACTTTACACAAAAAAGTGCAAAAACATATCCTTACAACTACAGACCAATCAGCCTGCTCCCAATAATCAGCAAGGTCATGGAATCCATCATCGCTTGTGATATCCTTCCTCTTCTCCAATGGCATAATATATGATCATCATTTTGGATTCAGACTGGGCCACTCTAATCTGGACATGCTAATTCTGTTGTCTCAACAATGGATGGAAGTCCTCAATACTAAACAGGAAATCAGAACCATCTCATTTGACATATCTCGTGCCTTCAGTACATTCGGGCACCCCGCCCTGCTCAGCAAACTCTCCTCTTATGCTATCCATGGAAATCTCCACACATGGCTTGCAGACTTCCTCAGAATGGAATTCTCTCATCTCCCTTCTGGTCCAGGCTGCAGTTCCTCAAGGCAGTGTGCTTTTCCTGGTCTTCATGAATGATCTAACCAACTCTCTGGAAAATCCTCTCTATCTCTTTGCTGATGACTCCACTCTCTGCCACTCCATATCTCAACCTGAGATCAGCAGGCAGCAGCCTCTTCACTCTCTGCAGACTGGATAAAATCACAAACTGGTCAAACAAGTTGAACAAGTCCATTCAATCCTGACAAATCTCACACCTTCACTTTCTCTTCGTGAAGACCGTCTGGAAAACCCTCTGCCACTCAAGCTTTTGGATCTTGAGGTTCCCCTGATCCCCCTTCCTGGGGAAACCATATTTCCAAGCTGGCCTCCAAAGCCAATCGCCGACTGGACATCCTCCATCATGCGATGTCCTTTCTAGGCATTACTGAGATTCTCACCACATGAAAAGGTTTGATCCACAACTTGATGGAGTATTGCTCTTTGCCTGGGCTGGTGCTCCTGCCTCACAACCAGCTCAGCTTCACGTTGTAGAAACCAAAGCTTTTAGAATCATTGGTATCTCCCACGATGAAGCTGATTCTGAGGGCCTTTCACTCTCTCATCGCAGGCAGGTTGGTGTCTTTCTTTCTTCTCCCGACTCCTCTCCAGCCTAGCTCCCCCTGCTCTGTCTGTGCTGTCCCCCAAATATTCTTTCAGGACACACAAGATCTGCCAGCAACACTCTTCTGGTGAAACTGCCTAAATCAAGACTCTCTGCTCACCTCACCTTCACTCTTTCATTCTTTCATTCCTCTTTTCTCCCACCTCTGGAACAAACTCCCACACTCTATTCAATCCCACTCCTCCCTCCAGGTCTTTAAAACAGCTGTTCACCACCATCCCCCATCCAAAACCTTGATCTTTTCTACCCCCGTTTATTCACCCCAGATCCACTTTTTTGAAATACAGACTTCTTCCCTGGAAGTCCTAGCAGTGTCCATATGTTTTATACCTCTCCCACCCCACCTCCACCCCCCTTCCCACGCCTCCTCACCCCCCTTCCCACGCCTCCTCCCCCCCCCAAGCCCTCTCCCTCCCACAGATCTCCCCATGTCCCTGCTCTCAAATGTTGTACTTGTGTGCTTCCCCCTCTCCCCATCTTGTCTCCCGCTCCCTTTATTATATGTTTTATGTGTCAGTTTTTTTTTTTTGTGATTAATGTTAGCTCTTACACAAGCCTCGATCTTGTATACAAAAAAAAATTGAGAGGGGAGAGAGAGAATAATCAAGGAGCAAAGACGAATCCCAATATGAGACATGTGGATTGCAGGCCCACATACCCCCATCCTCCCAGCCCCACCAAGTCGATGCTCCGAGAGTGTTCCTGTCTCCAGAGGATATGAGGAAGACCTCGCTGGGAAGGAAATGCTGAGAAGGGCAAGGAAAAACACTTCACCGACACACGCAACGGGCTTGGAGGTCTGCGAAGCCGAAGAAGGCCTTCCAGTTGATTGCGTGCTGCATGCAGCCTCGGAGGAATGCCATGCAGAGAAGAGATCGACAAACGTCATGTCGAATCACAAGCTCGGGGATCCCCGAGGTGAGAAGCTACTTCCGATGGGGCGAAGGAGGGTGGGGGAAGGGCTGGGGGTAGGTAAGAGCCTTTGACAAACTAAATGTGTGTTGGAAATAAAGGAAAATAAAATAAATTAATTATGGGACACAGACCATTTGTGTTAGTCTGTGCGGCGGCACCGAGCCCACTCCAAAGAATGAAGTCTGCACCTCCTCTAGTGGTAAGAAAGACCAACTCACAATTGGATAGAGATTTGCACCAAGCCAAGAGGCTGTGGAGGTGCTACCCATCTCAAAAACAAAACTCAAGAAAAGTAACCTTGGAGCATGAAGGAAAAGGAGTCCATTTACAACTGTAACGTCTATTCAAGACATCAACAGTGGGGGATGGCCAGTAGAGGAGCTGCCCACAGCACAACTGCCCATTTCACTTTGTCCTCGCAAACTTTAGCGGAGATTCTCTGATTAATGTGCCTCTATATATATGAACTGTGAATCGGTGTTTCCTTAGGAAGGTTGACTTGGCATGCTGTCCATTCATGCTGTAGATGTCTCCGATCCTCCCAGCTGGCTACTTGGTGTTTAATAAAAGTTTGTCATTCTCATCTTGTGGTGGAAGTCTATTACGATCTTTCCCGACATATATATATATATATATATATATATATATATATATATATATATATATATATATATATATATATATATATATATATATATATATATATATATATATATGTCAGAAACCACCTTTTCTGATCGAAGCAGAGTTCCACCAACAGGCTTGAGAATGACGAGACCTTTATTAAAATAACACTTTATACGGATCCGGAGGAGACAGACATCTACAGCAAGCTACAGCAAGAACATGCCAAGTCAAGCCTTCCTGAAAACACATTGATTCTCATTCATTTATATATGAATACGATTATCAGAAAATCTCCGAGAGAACAAAGCGACTGGCGAGAGTCCCTCCCCGTCATTCCTAGCCCCCACCGTTATCCGCTCTGTCATTCGGGGGAGTGCAGCACGCACCTTATCATTCGGACCAGATGTGATTTCAAAACTCCGACGAGGCAGAAAATATAACTCATTAAAGGGAGGGTGCATTCTTGGCTTCGACAAACCCATAAAGTATATGGGTTTGTTCAAAATGAGTAATTCAGAGCATGTTTATACAGAGTCAAGCGTCGCTGTGATTAATACAAAATATATATGGTTCACGATAGGTTTTATGTCTGCAACCTAAACATTCTGCTAGTGTTACGCAAAATCACGCGCATGTGAGCGTTCTCCTGCCCGCGGCTCGAGGCGCCGTCTGAGAATCATGATAGGGATTTTACGACCGGCCTTATCTAGCCTCGAAAGTGCACACGTATACAATTTGTCCAACACGACTGAAGCGAGCCTTTCCTCATTTTAAATGAAAGCGAAGCAAAAACCTCATTGTAACTCAGGCGTCACTGTCATTAAACAAAACAGTTAATGTTTTTGGCAATTTATCAAAGGATTTATGTCTACGATTCAAGCAGCCTACCTAAGGTTCGAATACATTTTATTAACTCATGAAATAACATTATAGAACAGCATTTTATAACATAGCTTACGTGGTAATACGTCAGTCAACCGGCATTTATAATTGAGCATTAAGCAGTAACAAATCTGAGACCTGACATTCCTTCCTCTTGTCTCGTCGAGACAAAGTATCTCAAGAGACAACGTGCCACATCGGGCTTTATTGAAAGACCATCGTGTAATGCGGGTATCTCCCAAGGGCATACCGTGCGCCCATAGCGCCTCGCCCGTGCATTTGGGGAACGTGTCGTGTGGTGCGTGCTTGGAGCCTGAGGGCTCAAAACATGAAAGTTCATTAACGTTTCGGATCCACAACGAAGACGTCTGGTCCAGATGAGGTTCTGCTCCGCCAGAGGGTGCATCACTTCCCCTGCGGAACTGGCTCCCCCCACCCTTTGCAGACGCAGTCCTTGCAGATCTTCGAAGTTAATCAACGGTCATGCCCATGAGGTCCCTCACGTGTTGCTGTTCTGGGGAATACAAAATGTCGTCAGTATCTTGTGTCTCAATTTCCTGGTCAGGGTACAGAGCGTAAAAATCCGAATCCGAATCACTTGAAGCAAAGAGATCCGCAACATGTGGATCAAAGAGATCCGAAACATTTGAAGAAAAGAGAGGGACTTCCTTTATGTCAAAGTCTCCCATGGGCGCCTGGTCGGCTTGCGGGTCTAGGACATCCGCGTCGGGTCCCTCAACCGCCAGACCCAGCGTCGCAATCAGATCCATAGTTGGGTCAGAAGGGGGCGTGCAGCTGTCAGCTTGTAATACATAAGAGGCGTTAGCCAGTACACGCAAGGGGTTTATAGCACAAGTATCACAGTCATCACAGACACCGTTACAGGCAGCAGCCAGTTCCCACATGGGATCAACACAAGTATCACAGTCATTACAAAATTCAATGCAATTTTCTGGAGCGCCGGTCACGTCTGCCTTGTTGAAGGACCCGTTCAGGTCGACGGCCTCTGTGGTCAGAACCATAGTCGTTGTCGGCGGCTTCTTCAATTTCCATCCTGTAAAATACTTTCTCATACAGAGGAGGACTAGAGATTTCATTAGTGCCCCCCAAATTACTACCCCGATTATCACAGCCAGTGCGGTCAATAACCACTTCACTATGGTGCCCGTCCATCCCTGGAACCAGTCAGTGAGCCAGCTAAATGTATAAGAATTTTCGCGCGCGATCCGATCGATCGTCAGGGCGTGGCTAGTTTCCCTTAGTCTCACTATTGCGGCTGACACTCCTTCAGATGGATCGGGTATGTAAGTGCAACATTTTCCCTCTATAATTCCGCATACCCCTCCTTTCTCTGCCAAGAGCATGTCCAAAGCCACCCGATTCTGCATCACCATTGTACGCATGTGAATCACCGTATCCAATAGTATGTCATGAGCCGTAGCGGTGTCGTTTGCCACCTTTTCTAGGGCCAAAGCCAATTTATCTATCCGGAAACTATCCATGACTGTGCCCGCTCCTGGGAAGAAGAAACCAAACACCTTTTCCCATAGGCTCCCGTGTAGTTTAGTGGTTCCATCTTCGTTCATGACTGACCTCTTATAACGCCTGTCCAAGGACTTTGGGTCTAGCTCATCCAGTATCTCAACGTCAGGAAGGACTGAACCCAGATAACATGTGCCCCCCCAATTATTTGGTAAATAGGGGTAAGCCTTGTCGCCGCATATAAACATTGTCCCATGGGGTGGGACCAGGTGGGTGGATAAGCACTGGGTTCCCCTTACCACCCCATTAATCCTACTAACCCCCCTAGAGAATGTTATAGCCGTTATGTTGTGGTTGTGTTTATCTTGCAGTACTATTCGTAGTGTAATCCCCGAGCTCCCTTGTCCCAGCTTCCCGGGGAGAGTGTAGGCGCATTCTGATTCTCCCATACGCAAGTGGCCGGAACCCTGGAGGCAGACCGTCCCTTTCTGTGGTTTGACCCAGACGGGGGCAGGCCTCTCGGCCACATGGGCAATCATTGACGGGCGATAATTAAATTGTCGATTGCAACTCTTGCCGTTGTCAACCCCTTCTCTTTCCAGCGTGGTGACTAAACATGGGGAATCGATAGGTTGTGAGCAGAGGTCATTGAGGGACAGAGGTAGCACTATCATGTGTATTCCTGTGGTGCCTGCTTGGGGAAAGTGCATGCACGACCAGCAGTGTGTCCTATTTTGAATTGTTGCCACCTCCCTGGCCACTTTCCAATATGTGTTTTCCCCCTTCTTTGGGGCCTTATTCTGGGGGTGTGGCGTGAGTATGTATTCGATGCATGGTGTGTATTTAGTTTCGCCCCTGGCCGCGCCAGGGGTCCAGACGCTGCACCGGACCTGCATGGTCATGTCTTTCCCTAGGCGTGTGCGTGTTTGTAGCTTAAAATCAGGGGTTCCCCATTGGTATCCTGGTTGGGCCAAGGTCTTAATTCTAGCTTGCCCGTCTTCCCGGAACTCTCGTTGCTTTTGTAGTACCATGCCAACGCGTCCAGGCCCTGCCGACAGTGCTAGCCAATTTATGTTCACCCAATTTGTGTGCAGGGCTTTCTGTTCGAAACATGGTAGTGATACTCTTTGTCCCCATGTTACGGTGAGGTGTCGGGTTTCGTTTTCGCATCTATTGGAATCGGAGTTTCCCCTAGCTGCTGTCGCTATCAATAGTATTGTACCTATGATTAGGCCCATCCTTACTGTGGTTGCTGTGGTGTAGTGTCTGGTGCTTGTATGGCCAACTTACAGTGCGTGGCGTGGATCCACGAAGTCTTGCCCTCGCAAAAGACTGCCGTTGGTGTAGTCAGCAACACCTGGACTGGTCCCTTCCACCTTGGTTCCAAGGCGTTCTTGCAGGTGAAGTGCTCCACGAACACCTGGTCTTTTTCCTCTGGTGGAACACCTGGTCCACAAGTCTCCTGGGAGCGCCTGGTCTACAGGTCTCCAATTCATAGATTCAATTCATTCCATTCATAGTTTCATAGAACACCTTTTCTCCAATTTCCTAATCCACTTTTTTTCAAGTGGATCCAATTTTATCCAATATTCAATTTTTAAATTCAATCCCATTTAATCCAGTCCAATTCAAATTAAATTCAATCCTTCTCTCAGCATCCCATTACCTGTTTCCAACATCAATAAAAATAAAATTATAAAATTAATAAAAAATCAATCATCTCAACTCTCAAATCGAATCAAAAAAATAAAAATAAACGAAAATTACTTCAGCGAGAGTTTCAACTAGAATTAACACAAACAAACCACCATTAACCTCCATTAACACAAACAAACCACCATTAACCTCCATTAACACAAACAAACCACCATTAACCTCCATTAACCTCCCCCTATTATTTATTTATTTTCACGAATAAACAAATAATAGAAATAACCTGGTCTACTTCCAATTTCAATTCTGGTCAGTTCTGGTGTCTGGTCACACACAATGTTTTCCTCACCCACTGTGATTCGCTCAAAATAGATTCTCACTGTTATGTCTGAAATTCGTCTCATGAAAACCCATTCAAGAGTCCGGTGTGACAGACAGCCAAACACATAGACACGCCGAAGACCCCAGGGTACCCATCAAACTAGCTTGTCCCCAGATCCACAACACAGCGAAACATGTAACTTTACTAAAATAATCACTTACTCATAACTAGCTGGATAACTAGCATAACTAGCTCAACACCTGGAACTCATAACTAATACTCATACCACTAATTACTCATAATAACTCATAATTACTTCTGTAATTACTCATGCCAATACTTACTCAAAATAATGTAATATCCCAATCTTCACCCCTTATGCAAATCGAAGCACCCCGGACAACCCACAACCAATATCAACCACTGTAGCCGCCTTCCCCTCCAGGCAGCCACACACAGCCACATACATCTCCACCCACGTCACACAAGACAACAGCCAACGAGTGTGTCCACCACACAGAAACCTTTGGCAATGCAACAACCGAACTCCCAGACAACCAACAACAAAACCCAATCCATCTCCATGGCTCATCAAGCAGTTCCAACTTAATCCAGCTTCACATACCGATTTCCCCAAAAACTCGTGAAACTTCACCCCCATTCTGGAAAAACCCTGGACTAAACCCTGACACCCTAAATAACTTCAGACCCATCTCCAATCTACCCTTTCTGTCAAAAGTTTTGGAACGTGCTGTGGCCACTCAACTCAAACATCACCACTCTGCCAATAACCTGTATGAAACATCCCAATCCGGATTCTGCTCCAGCCACAGTACTGAAACTGCTCTCCTCAAAATCACCAGCGACCTTTTCTCTCCTCTGATGCCGGCAACCTCAACATTTTCATTCTCCTCACCTCAACGCCTCCTTTGACATCATCAATCACACCATCCTCCTCACCCTGTTTAGACCAGCTTGTGCCTATTAAACCCAAATCAGTTCACTCCCAAGCCCACAAGGACCACCTACTACTCTCAAATTATCCACTCTGGCTCCGGAATCCCAAAAGCACTCTTCTCTACAATAAACAAACTAAATAAACAAACTTTACAACGTGAACAAACTCCTCAGCGCCCTGGATACCGCCACCTGTCATTCAGAGTAGACAACAGCATCTCCTTTCTGGCTTTCAGCATCTCCTTTCTCCTTTCTGGCATCCAAATGAAATTCTGGCTTCAAATCAACTTCCTCGAACTTAACTATGATAAATCTAAATTAATCTTCGTTTGCCCACAACCCACTCACCAAATTCACCCATAACTTTGCCCCCAACATCGATGGTCATTTGAACACAAATTGAACAAAATTAATCGAACAAAACACTTCCATTAACTCGACATTCTTTTCACAGCACCAAGTTCACTTGAACATCTTTTCCTGGATACTCCCTCTTATCCAACTTTCAATAAACTGGAAAATGCTTCGCCATGGAATAGTCCACCACTCATGTAAATAATCATAAGAGTTCTGCGAAACATCTCCATCTTTAAAACTTAGCCAACCAAATTTAAACCACATGTTTTCCCCCCAAAAAACAAGTCACATTCTTTGTATATTGCCAACATTGTTCATCGTTTAAGTATCATCCAGAACTAAATTTTTATAAACCATCAACTTGTAGATGCATTTATTTATATCCCATTAACCCAAGAACTCTCAATTGCTTGGTTATATTTTAGTAATGTCATATATCCATATTTCCTTTCCAAAATGTTCCTGATATACACATTAATCCCATCTGTCTTTGTTTCCAGATCAACTCAAATCAGGAAATCAACACAAATCCTTATTACCTCCAATCAATTCAAAATTAAATCAACAATTCAAAACCAGATCGGATCAGCGATCAGAAATCACTTTTCCAATCAACACATTCCAAGCAACAATTCATTCAAAGACCAAGCTTAAAAACACAACTCTCATCTTACTGTGACAAGTAAGCAACCAACCTACTTCACACTAAACAAATAACTTTTCATCACCCCTTTCTTCTCCACCGCCTCTTACACTTAAACAGATCATAATTACTCACTCATACACTATTGCCCATCACCCAGTTGCCCCAGACCCAAACACAGGTTTGAAATCCCAGTAGGTTGTTCTTCAATCCCAACCATCATGTGATCCCAACATCTCTCCATTTATTTCGTTCCTCATGGGGTTGGTGTTTTATGGCCTTTACCTCTTACCCAATCACACTGCACATTATTCCCCGTCCTTGATGGATAATTTTACATCCAGATGGGCACAGCATCCCATTTTTGGCGACCCAGCCCTAAAACAAGCCCCTGGACTCCTTGCAGGCTGGACCAAAACCCCCGGACGAAGTTGCATCCCCAAACCCGTCCATATAAACTCCATTGTTGTCCTGTTCATCTCTCTGTGTTACATTTACATTTTGTGACTCACAGCTCCTGCCTCCATGGAACAATGACGCCTGAGCACTCAATTAGCCCTCCCAGTACCAAAGACTTACAATCAGACCGACAGACAGACAAATAACAGAGGCCTGTCGCCAGCCCCAGCACAGGACATCACCTTTCCGGGCAGGTACAATATAATCCACAGCATCGAAATGCCAATTTCTATCCGGAGCCTCGCAAAGCCAAAATCCATGCATGCGTGCTCCATCATGCAACCCGATCTGTACTCGGTGCGCCCGGCGCCCCCTATAATCAGTGAGTTATAATAACCACAATATCTCTGGCACCCAACTCGTGATACCACAATTTAATCCACGTTACTTGCATCTCTTCATCCTCACAAATGTCCTCCATTTAACGTGACTCAAATCCATCTTCTCCAGATTTAAGTCCTATATATCCTGTCGTTAAAGCAACACCCTGTAGACTCTCTTAAGAGGAAGGGCTGACTCCGCCTGTCGTTCTTCCAAGGTTAGTGAATTACCTCTGACCTTTCCCTTGCATATCTCGAACAAAGGTCAACTAAACTTTAAAAGGTCAAACTTCGAATTGGTCAACACAAATGCATCGATGCATCTTCCAGCCGCCACTCCGCACTGTACCTTACTGTATGAACAAGACTTCCTGTTGGAACTTGGCTCCGGAAATTAATTACTCTGTCTTGAAATCGTTTATTTTAGCCATCTTAAATAAATCCATCCATCTATCCATCTTATAAATCCATCTTAAATAAAAATCCATCTTATAAGTAACGTATTCGTCCTGTGACATTGCCTGGCATATATGTCGCAGCCGGCCACTATTCCGACATGGCTCGTCTGACATGAACGTCCGACATCCAGCAAAGTCGAAATGACCCACAATGCATTTGGGCACACATCCTCCTCTGAGAGTGGGCGAGTTATCGCCAGCACTCTGAGCAAATCTCATACAGCACACCCGTGACTCGCGGCTCGCTCGGCTCCTGTCTGAACACCCAATATCCCTCTACCCAAACTTCCACGGAGCCGCACGGCGGAAACACAGGTTTGTACCACACTTTAGTTAAACGACCATTGCCAGGATTCTCGGATAGACGTTTAATTTCACAACACACATGACAAAAATCCGATTTAAATTCAGAGATCGCCGATCGACCTGGCACAACCATCTCAACGCGACGACGCCACGCCGCCCCCCCCCCCCCCCCGTCTTGGCGCGCACCCTCGTGCCTCCACACGAATCCCAACACTCCCTGCACGCCGCTCTATTCGCGTTCGCGGCGGGGTTTACATCGCAAAAAAACAGGATCTCCGACGCTTGACCTCTCTGATCCAAAATGCACTATATGACACCAATTCCAAAGGTGAGCTGCCTCAGCGATACATCCCACACATACAATACACAATATCTGCCATTGAATGAACTCTTCAATTCAAGTAAAACACACATATTGATTCGAATTCTGCAACCATCTCCAAGAAACCGCTTCATATCAACAGTAGATCGACAAGGGCACTCCGGGTGCTTTCCTGACCCGATTTATATCAATTCGCTTCCCAAACAACTCCCAAACAGATGAAAATCCGGACTCAGTTCAGGACCTCGCCTGTTCTCTCGGATAGACGTTAAAATGGACATTCCCGGCCTGAATTTCCCCCAAGTCGAGCAGATCGCTTACAAAGTTTCACACCGAAACCCTCTGCTTTGCACATGACACACAGACAAACACATTGGCCAGACACACACGTCAATTAACATCCCAATATACATTCATTCCTCATTCATATACGAGTGAGTCTCCCATTCTTCGCGCGAAACTCAGATCGACTCAAATCATGCCTTTCTCCAGCCACTCCCAAACAATCTTTGCTCATTCATGTTACGTCTCTCATTCAAGGAAAAGGATTTTTGGGACGGGTTGGACGGGGGTTGGTTGAGGTGAAAGAAAAAAAAAGGGAAGGCAGGGCGGGGTGTTGGGGTGTTGCCTAGAGCCCTGGGACTGAGCTCAGGTCTTGGGGGGGTGGGGGGTCTTGGTCTGGTATCTGGTCCAGCGGCATCACTCGCTGATTTACTTGTTTAACTACCTCCTTAATTGTTTTGTCCTGAACTTTGCTTCCTGAACTTGCTTCCTTTGGCTCTGAAGCTTCAAATTCCTACAATGCAGCTCCTGCTTCAATTTTCAATATTTCAAAACCTAACCTGTCCTTCTCACCCTGTGGCCACCTGGCCCATTTCCTGTGAGCTTATTTATTTTCTCTTGTCCACCAGATCCTGGCCTGCTTTATCTGGACCTCTTGTCTAGAACTTAGTCTAGAGCTTCCTGGCTTGACCTCGTAGTTGTCACTACCTTCTTGTCAAACCTACCTGGTACCTATGCATTTCACCCTTCCTGGCCATGTCCCTTTGGCCGTCTAAGTTAACCACAGCCCTCCTTCCCTGGCATGCAATGGCATACCCCATCTTGTCTCTGGGCTGTTCCTTCCTGGAAAGTTCTCGGCCTGGCTCGACCTATATGGCTGTCCGACCTCACTTTCCCCCTCGTCCTTGTTAATTATTACGTTACCCTTAAATAATATCCAGCGCAAATATTGTAACGTTACTCTTAAATAATATCCAGCGCTAAATCTATCCTTAGCTTTACTCTTAATGTTTATCCAGCGCAAATATTGTAACGTTACTCTTAAATGATATCCAGGTGATTTCAACAAAGACACGCCATTCTGTGGCCTGAAATGAGCCTCTACTTACAATTTCTGTTCGGAGAGCAGGCAGAGCAGAAGGCAGAAAGGAACGGGCTGAACCCGCTCCAGGAAGGAAGGTACGACGTGCCGGCGTCCCGGCGTTCGGACAGCCTTCCTTCTGTCGCTCGGGGTCCGCTCTCTCTGTCCTCTGTCTGCTGCAATCCGAGTCACGGCACCAAATGTCAGAAACCACCTTTTCTGATCGAAGCAGAGTTCCACCAACAGGCTTGAGAATGACGAGACCTTTATTAAAATAACACTTTATACGGATCCGGAGGAGACAGACATCTACAGCAAGCTACAGCAAGAACATGCCAAGTCAAGCCTTCCTGAAAACACATTGATTCTCATTCATTTATATATGAATACGATTATCAGAAAATCTCCGAGAGAACAAAGCGACTGGCGAGAGTCCCTCCCCGTCATTCCTAGCCCCCACCGTTATCCGCTCTGTCATTCGGGGGAGTGCAGCACGCACCTTATCATTCGGACCAGATGTGATTTCAAAACTCCGACGAGGCAGAAAATATAACTCATTAAAGGGAGGGTGCATTCTTGGCTTCGACAAACCCATAAAGTATATGGGTTTGTTCAAAATGAGTAATTCAGAGCATGTTTATACAGAGTCAAGCGTCGCTGTGATTAATACAAAATATATATGGTTCACGATAGGTTTTATGTCTGCAACCTAAACATTCTGCTAGTGTTACGCAAAATCACGCGCATGTGAGCGTTCTCCTGCCCGCGGCTCGAGGCGCCGTCTGAGAATCATGATAGGGATTTTACGACCGGCCTTATCTAGCCTCGAAAGTGCACACGTATACAATTTGTCCAACACGACTGAAGCGAGCCTTTCCTCATTTTAAATGAAAGCGAAGCAAAAACCTCATTGTAACTCAGGCGTCACTGTCATTAAACAAAACAGTTAATGTTTTTGGCAATTTATCAAAGGATTTATGTCTACGATTCAAGCAGCCTACCTAAGGTTCGAATACATTTTATTAACTCATGAAATAACATTATAGAACAGCATTTTATAACATAGCTTACGTGGTAATACGTCAGTCAACCGGCATTTATAATTGAGCATTAAGCAGTAACAAATCTGAGACCTGACATATATATATATACAGTGGAACCTTGACTTACGAGTGCCCCAACTTACGAGTTTTTCGAGATACGAGCCGTCGCTCGGGCGGTTTATTGCTTTGAGATGCGAGCCGAGATCTGAGTTACGAGCTTTCGCCACCCGGTCACGTGGTTATCTTGCCGTGCAAGTACAGTATCTCTGTCGTATAGCGCTGCATTTTTGTTTTCGCATGTTGGTTATTTTGAGTTTACGCCACCAGGTGGGTTCTGGTCACGTGGTTATCTTGCCGTGCAAGTACAGTATCTCTGTCGTATAGCGCTGCATTTTTGTTTTCGCATGTTGGTTATTTTGAGTTTACGCCACCAGGTGGGTTCTGGTCACGTGGTTATCTTGCCGTGCAAGTACAGTATCTCTGTCGTATAGCGCTGCATTTTTGTTTTCGCATGTTGGTTATTTTGAGTTTACGCCACCAGGTGGGTTCTGGTCACGTGGTTATCTTGCCGTGCAAGTACAGTATCTCTGTCGTATAGCGCTGCATTTTTGTTTTCGCATGTTGGTTATTTTGAGTTTACGCCACCAGGTGGGTTCTGGTCACGTGGTTATCTTGCCGTGCAAGTACAGTATCTCTGTCGTATAGCGCTGCATTTTTGTTTTCGCATGTTGGTTATTTTGAGTTTACGCCACCAGGTGGGTTCTGGTCACGTGGTTATCTTGCCGTGCAAGTACAGTATCTCTGTCGTATAGCGCTGCATTTTTGTTTTCGCATGTTGGTTATTTTGAGTTTACGCCACCAGGTGGGTTCTGGTCACGTGGTTATCTTGCCGTGCAAGTACAGTATCTCTGTCGTATAGCGCTGCATTTTTGTTTTCGCATGTTGGTTATTTTGAGTTTACGCCACCAGGTGGGTTCTGGTCACGTGGTTATCTTGCCGTGCAAGTACAGTATCTCTGCCGTCAACTTGTTCAGAGTGCCGGCGATAGCTCGCCTTCTCTTTGTGGAAAACACGGTACTGAGAAGAAGAAGAGGATGATGTGCTTGGATATAAAACACGCAATCGTCGAAAAACATGAGCGAGGTGTGCGTGTTGTCGACTTGGTGAGGCGGATGTGAAGGCAGCTGAAGATTTTATTATAACTTTTGCCGAACTGATAGAAGCCGAACGATACATCCCCCAGCAAATCTTCAACTGTGACGAGACAGGGCTCTTCTGGAAAAAGATGCCGAGGAGGACGTATATAACGGCAGAGGAGAAGAGCATGCCAGGCCACAACTTGTTCAGAGTGCCGGCGATAGCTCGCCTTCTCTTTGTGGAAAACACGGTGAGATCCTTAACATCCAACAACTAATGGGACGCAAACGGGGCGCCCAGTTTAGCGGTACACACATTGATGAATCACCCTGCCTGTGATTCACCCATGACAGGTTATAGCTGGGTCGGGATTCAAACCCAGGCTGGACAGTTTAGACTTTAGAGTCAAGTGTGCGTACCTCCAGTCCAGGCCATCCTGCCAACTTGTATGCTGCATACAGGTGAAATATAAAGCGCGAGATATTTTTATATATACTGTATATTTTTAAAAAAATTGGTGTGGTTTTTGGCGGGCTGGAACGGATTAATAGCATTTCAATGCATTTTAATGGGGAAATTTGATTTGAGAAACGAGCAATTTGAGTTACGAGCTCGGTCACAGAACGAATTAAACTCGTAAGTCAAGGTTCCACTGTATATATATATATATATATATATATATATATATATATATAAAAATATATATATACAGACTTGGCATTTAATATGGAATATTTTTTTTGTGGGGGTGATTTGTGGGGGTGATCAAATTTTGTGTAAAGCTTGGCGATTCCCAAGTGGAAACGATCCGCAAGATTCAACACCGTTCATTCCATTATGAAGGAGGATTTGGGCTTCAGGAGAATCTCAGCGAAGTTCGTACCAAAGCTGCTAACGATTGAGCAGAAGCAACTCCGTTTGGAGATCGCACAGGACATGCTGGAGACTGTGAACAGCGATCCCAGCTTCCTCAACACAGTGATCACTGGCGATGAGTCCTGGGTTTATGGGTACGACCCAGAAACCAAGTTGCAGTCATCACAATGGAAGCATCCAACATCCCCGAGGCCAAAAAACACAAAATTTGATGCAGTAGCGTTGTTCAAGTTTTTCCGTCATTTTGTCAAAAACGAAAATCCGACGGCGCTCACTTACATGTCCTCACTCATCGGCGGTCTGCCGTCGAATGACAGCTTCTGCAGGTGGGAAAAAATTCACGCGTGTGCATTAGGATCGCCTACATACGTGCACCAATCAACGCCTCCCTAGCTTCTTTTTTTTACGCACGAAAAATAAAGGTCGGATACTTTTTGAACACACTACGTACTTGTATGTACTTTGTGAATTAGGCTCACAAGATAATGACTTGACCTTTGAATCACACTTCTGGCGACCAACTTAATATCCCGTGGGGTTTTCAAGTGTAAGCAGTATGATGCCACATGCATTTCTTGTCCTTCTAGCCCATCGGCATAGTAAAAAATACGAAACCAATTGTTCAAATTGTTCTAAAAGCACCAAAATTGGCACACATGTAGATTAATACATTCTGAACAATTTTGGATATGGAGGCATTCAAGATTCTCTTTTCATTTTTTTTGGTTTTTTTTCTTTTCTTTTCTTTTTTTTTTCTTCTTTTTTTTCTCTTTTTTTTTTCTTTCTCTTTTCATTCATTCAAGATTCATTCAAAATGCACTCTTCCAATGTTTCATGCCATCACAGGGTGTG
Source organism: Myxine glutinosa (assembly GCF_964187855.1). Classification (NCBI taxonomy): domain Eukaryota; kingdom Metazoa; phylum Chordata; class Myxini; order Myxiniformes; family Myxinidae; genus Myxine; species Myxine glutinosa. The sequence continues at coordinate 49,519,274 of NC_136274.1, forward strand.
ATACTGTGTCAGCCTTCGTCGGACATGGGAAGAAATCTGCCTGGGCAACATGGAACACGCTGCCAGAACTCACTGATGCCCTGCTGAGTCTGGCAAATGCACCCACAAGCATCCAAGAGGATACAATGCATGTCATCGAGAGGTTTGTATCTGTTAAACTAAATATCTGTTAAATATCTGTTATTTAACAGATATTTAAATTTAACAGATAACAGATATTTTGTATCTAAATATCTGTTAAACACTTATTGATGTTAATTCTGATGTAAATAAAAGGAATTTTGGCCCATCTAGCACCATACTAACGACACATAATGAAGTCTATGTAATGACGCTAATGGTAAATGGCGGCCATTTTGAACAATGGCCGCCATATCTTCCACAGGGCTAATCTTGAATGCCTCCATATCCAAAAATGTTTAGAATATATTAATCTACATGTGTGCCAATTTTGGTGCTTTTAGAACAATTTGAACAATTGGTCTGCTATGCCGCAGGACTATTCATGGATAAGTCAAGCCGAGTGTACATACTTCTTGTAAATGGTGCTTCACCAAACATGTGGGTGAAAATTATATACATGTAGGCCTACTGGTCATTTTGCCTTGACATTTTGAATTCTTCCAAAGTAAATTGCTCTCTCTCATGCACAGATTTATCCCATCTCGTCTTCAGTTGTCATACCCTTCCTCCCGTCCATGGTACACGGAATCTTGTGGTGAGGCTGTTGCCCAGAAACAACTTGCCTTCGTCTCCTGGAAAGCAAATCCAACGGAAGGAAATCTCATTTCCTTTCACAAAGCCCAAAACAAGTGTGTGTCCACCCTCAGGAGAACCAGGAAACAAAATCTCTCCGTTCTCAAGACCGAACTCTCTTATCTGTCTCCCGCTTCCAAATCCTGGTGGCGTCTGGTCAAATCTGTTTCTGGTGTTTGTTCCCCCTCCATCCCCTCCCTTACCTCAAATGGCTACACAGCTGACTCCGCACATGAAAAAGCTGAATGCCTCAACTCTGTGTTTGCCTCTAAATCTTGTGTCCCAAACCCATCCCTCTCTGTACCCACCGTACCCAGCTGCTCCTGGACTCCGTGTCCTTTCCTCCTGACAAGGTGGAAAAGTTTCTGTCAACCCTCGACTCTGATTCTGCAACTGGACCTGACGGCATCAGCCCACAAGTCCTAAAATCCTGTTCTTCCGCTCTTTCACTCCCTCTCTCTGTTCTCTTCACCCTCTCTTTTGCTCAAGGTCAACTGCCATCTGCTTGGAAATCAGCCAACATTACCGCTTTGTACAAAAAAGGTGCAAAAACAGATCCTAGCAACTACAGACCAATCAGCCTTCTCCCAATTATCAGCAAAGTCATGGAATCCATCATTGCTTCGGATATGAAATCTTTCCTCTTCTCCAATGGCTTGATCTCTGATCATCAATTTGGTTTCAGACCAGGTCACTCTACTCTGGACATGCTGCTTCTGCTGTCTCAACAATGGATGGAGGTCCTCAATGCCAAACAGGAAATTAGAGCCGTCTCCCTCGACATATCACGTGCCTTCGATACGGTCTGGCACCCCGCTCTGCTCACCAAACTCTCCTCCTTTGGTATCCATGGAAATCTCCACGCATGGCTGGCAGACTTCCTCTCTCGTCGTAGTCAACGTGTGGCCCTGAATGGGTTTCTCTCATCTCCTCTTCCTGTTCAGGCTGGAGTTCCCCAAGTCAGTGTTCTGGGCCCTGTGCTTTTTCTGGTCTTCATCAATGATCTCTCTGACTCACTTGAAAATCCTCTGTATCTCTTTGCTGATGACTCCACTCTCTGTCGCTCCATTCTTCATCCCTCAGATCGGCAGTCTGCAGCCTCCTCACTCTCTGCAGACCTGGACAAAATCACAGACTGGGCAAACAAGTGGAACATGTCTTTCAATCCTGAGAAATCTCACTCTTACAATGTCTCTCCGAAAAGACCGACTGGACAACCCTCCCATCTACTTTCTGAATAATCCTCTCCAAGAAGTTCTGTCACTCAAGCTTTTGGGTCTCACTATCTGCCATGATCTTTCCTGGGAAAACCGCATTTCCAAGCTGGCCTCCAAAGCCAGTCGCCGACTGGGCATCCTCCGTCGTGCGAAGTCCTTCCTTGGCACACCTGAGCTCCTGGCCACATACAAGGCTTTCATCCGCAGCTCAATGGAATACTGCTCTCCCCTCTGGGCTGGTGCTCCTGCCTCACACCTTGCTCGTCTTCACGCTGTTGAAACCAAAGCGTTCAGAATCATTGGAATCTCCCGCGATGACGCTATCTCCGAGGGCCTTTCACTTACTCACCGCAGGCAGGTTGGTGGTCTTTCCGTCTTCTACCGACTCCTCTCCGACCTTGCTCCCCCAGCTCTCTCTGGGCTCTGTCCCCCAAATATTCCTGCAGGTCGCACAAGATCTGCCTGCAATCCTCTTATGGTTAAACTGCCAAAATCAAGACTCTCTGTTCACCTTCACTCCTTCATTCCTCTTTTCTCCCACCTCTGGAACAAACTCCCTCACTCTCTTCAATCCCACTCCTCCCTCCAGGTCTTTAAAACGGCTGTTCACCACCATCTCTTATCTTCCCCAATCCAAAACCTTGATCTTTTCTACCCCCGCTAATTTCACCCCAAATCCACTTTTTTGAGGTGACTTTTGTCTTCTTTCCTGGAAGTCCTTGGTGTCCTTGCGTTTTATACCTATCCTGCCTCCCCCCAGGCCCTCTGCCTCCCACACATCTCCCGATGTCCCTGCCCTCAAATGTTGTGTTTGTGTGCTTCCTCCCCTTCTCTCCCCATCTTGTCGACCGCTCCCATTTTTATATACTTTGTTTACTTGTTTGTTTGATTTGTTTGTTTGATAAATGTTAGCTCTTTCACGAGCCTCGACTCTGTATACAAAAAAAAAAAAAAAAAAAATTACAGCTTGGGCTTGCGTACAGATGGGGGGCGATGATTTACAGTATTTGTGTGCAGTTGCAATGCAGATTATGCTTGAAGAATCAATGCAGATTATGCTGTACATAGTAAATACAGCAGTACTAGAAGAAACATGTGCGTGTTTGTTTCCCATAAATTCCAATTAAAATCAGTGCTGGTCACAACTTATTTGCTCGGAAAAAAGGTGAAAAATACAGAATATTGGCAAGGTGCCAAAAAAAAAATTGCCACTCGGCCAATAACTCTTATGGTACTTTTATATACTTTACTTGTCCAACATCATGCTTGAAAAAAACCTTTAGAACCATAGAAATTGATTCTGATTGTAAATTACTGGTTGGTATTTTTTGCGAAATTTTCTAGATTTCCTGGCATGAAAAGTTGAAAAAGTTGACATTTTGGGTAACACATGAATATATAAATTTTTATTTTCATGAATTTGTAATTGCCCAATTTGACCAACCCTGCTATTTTATGGAGGTACAGGCTTGGTACTTTAATGCTGCAGGTAGAACTCTAAATCCATAATTTGAGCATCTGGTACAAGAATCTGGTGGTCTGACACACACACACACACACACACACACACACACACACACACACACACACACACACACACACACACACACATATATATATGTATGTATGTATGTATGTGTATATATATATATATATATATATATATATATATATATATATATATATATATATATATTGTTACTGATCGCGGTTTAGATGTTACTTTGCCGAGCGAAGGCTCCGCGACCGAACAGTTATTCCCCGATTACACCCAAACGTTGGCCGGATCGCACCGCAGCTATTCAATAGGGAAGAGACAAAGGCGACACGGATGTGAAGAAGAAGAAGAAGAAGACAAAAAGGTTGGAAATACTACTAAATTTATTCCTACTATTTACATGCTCAAAGTAACCAAGGAGAAGGAAAGATAATAAAATAATATACAGAAGAATCAGAGACACAGTGCAATTATTAGCTTATACAGACTTAATTAACCCAGGGACAAGACACACAGAACAAACTCACGTACACAAGAAGGGTGGAGGAAAGGAATGAATGCTGGAAGGAGGAATGGGAAGGTTCAGCTGGGGCAGATGGTTCGGGCTTGATCCCGCACGGGACGTCGGCTGGACCTCGACGGCCACCGATGCCACCGCTATCTGGTCCCCGCGGGGTAACGGGTTGAAGCTGCCTGGTGGAGTCAATGCTGCTTGTGGAGCCAAAGCTGCTTCTCTGGCTCACCTCAGGGCGCGTCTGCCGTTTCTGGCGCAACTGCTGGTAATTGACCTGGAACCTTCCCTCTCTTGGCCCTGGTGTCTCCTCACCATCGACAACTCAACGTCAACCAACGCAACCACTGACCACTCGATGCCACCACTTCTCACCACCGACTTCTTACCACCGCAACCAACGCAACCCCTGACCCTCCTCTGACGACCAACTCACGACTCACTCTGGTTGACTCCCTCTCACTCCTTCAACGCTTCTTGCGCGCGCGCCTTTATAGCGCCTCCAGCGATCAAGCCGCCGGCCTTCAGGACACGCCCATCGGTGTGCTCACCTCGGCCCTGATTGGTCGGCACGGCCCTCTAGCTCCGCCCTTGATGACGAAGGGCGGGCACGCCTTTCTTCCCCGACCCGAGCCTCGTGGCCAATGGTGGTTTTGGAGGGGAGGTAATTGGCAATCGAGGCTCGGCAATGACGAAAGGGGATGTGAAGGAAATGGGGATTTTGGGGATGGGAATGAAAGGGGATCTATTCTCTTTCACTGGTGCAATGGAGTACTTCAATTAATGGGAGACACAGCCTTACTCTAAAACACAGAATAAGATATAACTATCAAACAGGGGTATTCTATTATTTGGCTGACGTGTATGCTTGTGGACTAATTATGGGATGCCCTTTCACCTTTACACAGCTCCGGAGGCAGAGGGGCGCAGAATAAACAATAATAACAATTCACACAATCAAAAAAATATACAGTTTTCATATCCGCAACAATATTGTAACGATTTTGAGAAGTGTGTAACGAATTTGAGAAGTGTGTAACGAATTTGAGAAGTGTAACGGTTTTTGAGAAGTGTAACAATTTTGGAGGAAGTGTAATGAATGTGAAAACGTTACAATGGAAACGTTACAATGTGAACGTTACAAACGTACGGTACCACCCTGTAATGTAAATAATGGTCGCAGTCAGCGTCCTAGTTAATTGCATGAAATATACACGCAGGTCACGATATATCTTTTAAATAGTGTATTTCCTTATTCCATGTAGGCTAAGTATGTGTTTTCCCACTAGATTGACTTTGCATTGTATCAAACAAAATAAGCGTAGGCCCTTCCAATTTCCCCAAAACCTCCCTTCCAATTGCCTTCCGCATTTTGGCCGGTTTTCTTCAAACCACCATTGGCCACGAGGTAAGGTTGGGGAAGAAAGGCGTGTCTCCACCTCGTCATAAGAGGAAAGGAGTGAACCAGCCCTAACAGCCAATCAACACCGCGGTGAGTGACCCGGTAGGCGTGCCCTCGGAGTCGGCGGCTTGATTTCGCTCGAGGTGATAAAAGCGACTGCAGGGGACTGCTTTAAGAGATGAGCTGGAGATGACCCTGGGAGAGGAGCAAAGAGGCTGCACCAAAGAGAGGCGGTGAGATGCGAAACGCTCCAAGCAAAAGAGGAGAGGTACTCGGCAAGGAGACCAGCTTTGGAGAGACGCGCTGAAAGGAGGGAGACGGCCCCACCCCAGAAGAGGAGCAGGTGTGCCGAACCAGCGCGTGCCGTCGACCACAGCGGATACACGACGAGGGTTTCCCGCCAAAACCGCGAGGAATTGCGAACGGCGGCCTCCCGACCTTGCTTCCATCTCAAGCCTACTTGCCTGCAATTATCCCCTGTGTAAGTGTGAACGTCCTGTCCTGCTCGTTTGTCTTGGGGCTAAGTAAAAATGAATAGTGTAAGTTAAGGATTCGCTGTGTTACTGCTTCTTCCATCCATTGCTTGTGTGTGTATAATAAAACCTGTTCTTCCTCCGTATTCTTCTTCTTCTTCTTTTTCATTCTCTTTCGGTCGCTTTAGAGATTTCCCGATTGAATATCTGTGGGGCGATCGGGTCAACGTCGGGTGGAATCGGGTTTTAATCGGGGAGGAACTGTTCGGACGCGGTTAAATACAGCACCGCTCGGTCAATATAACATCTAAAAGCCGCGTCTGCAACATTTGGTTGTCAGGAGTTGGATTCGGACCTGGGACTAAATTTGTTAGGCCCAAATTTTGGAACACCAATTGTACTATTAGAGTAACAATTGGTGTCGAGGAGGGAGATCGGACCCGAAATCGGACCCGAAGCGCGCTTAACGCGCTCAAAATTACAAGCTGCCGAAATTTATTTTGTTTTATAAAGCAAAACCCGAATTTTGAGATCGCGCCATGGACAATCAAGGCGATCGGATGTCGGTGGGAGAAATAGACAGGGTGGAATCGACCCAGGACCTCGGGGAAATGTATATGGAGGATAGGGAGGAGGAGAAAAATAGCAATGTGGTTGCGGAAGTATCAGACGCGCAAAGTGGCGTCCTCACGCACGTGGGTGAAGCGGCACCAAATTTTGCCGCGACCGTAGTAGCGCCGCTGGTAGATTTGGACCTTTTTTTCATACAAATGAAGGCCCTTATGGCCCAGAATAGCGAGGAAATGAGGGAGGAAATGAGGGCTCAGGGTGAGCAAATGAGGGCTCAGAGTGAGCGAATGGGAAACCAGATGGGGGTAATGGGGAACCGGATGGATGCTCAGGGTGAGCGATTGGAGGGCCAAATGGGGGTAATGAGGGACGAAGCGAGGGGTACCGGTGAGGGGTTAGACAACGGGATAAAAGAGGTAAAGAATGGGTTAACGGGGGTGGAAAACAGAATGGCTGCCCAGGAAAATCAGTTAGAGGGGGTGAAAAATGGGTTAATGGGGTTAGAAAATAGGATGGAGGACAAATTGCGGGAAATAGGGGAACAATCTGCCAGGGAAATCAAACAAATGGGAGAGCAGATAGAGGAGGTGAAAATCGGGGTAGAAACCAAACTGGATGCTCAGAGGGATGAATTGGGACAGATGAGGGTGGCATCTACAAAAGAGATGGAGGAAATACGACGAGGGGTAAGTGAGGAGGTTTCGGGGCTGCGCGAGGAGGTAAAGCGAGGGGAGAAGCGTATGGAGAAAGAGGTGAGAAATAATACGGCAAAGTTACAAGGGGGAATAGAAGATCTGACGGAGGAGGTGGAGCAGCTGACAGAGGGACAAACTAAGTTAGTGGAGCAGGTTCAAAAGAACACTGCGGTACTAGGAGGGTTAAAGGCGACCCAAAAAGAAATTAAAAACGAATTAATAGCGACGCAGAGGCAATGTCAGATGGTACGGGAGGAACTGACAATGAGGGTGGAGGAGGTGACAGAGATAATGGAGACAAAGGACCGGCAGGTGAGGATGCACATCCAGACGGTCACGGTAGCCCTAGAGGACGAACTTGAGGAGACGCACCGAGAAATAAAAGAGGTTAAACAAAAACTAGAGGAAGTGGAAGAAGAGGTGAGTGAAATTAAGAAGGGACGGACAGAAACTAAGAGAGAAATCCAGGAGGAGGTAATGGAATATGTACAAGGTCTGTGTTCAAATCATGATGTGATGCTCACTAACCAAATAAAAAGTTTGCAGGTGGCAGAGGAGGTGCGGAGACGAAGTACGGAGGTGAGTGGCAATGTATATGATGTGAGGAAAGCTTCAGTCGGCTTGGGGATTGGTTTGGATCCGGGTGTTCGTGAAAGGCCGTTGGTGAAGTGTGTGACAGGTCAGGTGTGCGAAAAAAGAGGTGTGCGAGAATGTCCGACCATGGGGTGTGTGAGGAAAAAGTGCACGCCGAGGAATGAGTGTGCCGTCAAGAGTGAGTTGGTCGAAGCGCGTGTGCGAGGGGGTACATGGAAGCGCGGTGTGGTGAGTGTTACGGAGGAAGTAACGAGAGAGTGTACACCTGTGGTGAGTGTTACGGAGGAAGTAACGAGAGAGTGTACACCTGTGGTGAGTGTTACGGAGGAAGTAACGAGAGAGTGTACACCTGTGGTGAGTGTTACGGAGGAAGTAACGAGAGAGTGTACACCTGTGGTGAGTGTTACGGAGGAAGTAACGAGAGAGTGTACACCTGTGGTGAGTGTTACAGAGGATGTAACGAGAAAGTGTACGTCTGTGGTGAGTGTTACAGAGGGTGTAACGGGAGAGTGTGCGCGAGAAAGGTGTGTAACGGACAGGTGCATGAGGAAAGAGTGCGTTGTCAAGAGTGGAGGTGAGAGTAGTGAGAGTGAAACGGAGCGTGAGTTGGTTGTGACAGGTGAGCGAGGATGTACACCTGGAATGGAAGGATGCACACCTGGAATGGTAGAGCGTGTGTGGGAAGGCACATTTGAGTTGGTAGTGAGGCACGTGGTAGGGTGTGCGAATGAGAGCACACCTGTGATTGTCACAGAGGAGGTGACGGAGAAAGGGGCGCGAAGAGGTGTGTCGGTGAGGTGTGCGACCAACGAATGTGTGCCAAAGTGTTCGGTGGTCAGGTGTGTGACCAAGTCGGCGAACGGAATGAGTGTACCGAGGTGTGTAAGGAAAGGTACGAGGAGAATGGGAACAGCTGCATGTATGAGCAAGAAAGGGGTAGCGTATGCATGTCAGCGTCCAGGTGAAGCGTCGACGGTAACCGGTTTAGCGGTTAGGGCGACTTATAGCCGAATCGGGCCCTCGGTGCGTGCCGGGCTTCGCGTGCCGCGAGAACCAGCGGGGATCCGAGCCACGGCGGGTTCAAAGGGACCGCCGTGCGCGATCCACGCTGGGCCTCGCGTGGAACGGCCGCGGCCGGGCTCCACTAGGCGGAGCGGGCGGCTGGATAGGAAGGGTCGCTATGGCGACCACGTTTTGTTGAGACGTGCCGGCAGGTCGAGATCGGGACATTGGATGGCTCCACGCCGAGGTGATGCGTGGGATCTCGGCCCGGGTAAGCCCCCGCCCCTGCCCCGAATGCGGGACGCATCCAGCCGCCAGCACAAAAGAACCCGCGTTCATGGCTCGGCTGTACGAAGACGGGCTGTAGATGTGAATTGGCGCACCGAGAGGATGTAATAAGTAGACGGATGATGATGGTAGTGATTTGAAACGAAGTTTAGAAAAGTGAATAGAATTGGCAGTAAATGGAAAATTTTTGAATTGGTTGGAAATCTGGACGAACAAAATTGATAGTGAGAGACCCCCGATGTGGTGGGATGGCAAATCCACCATCCCTCACAGACGTGGGGGCAAAGGAGCAATAGCTTATGGGGTGTATGGCAGTGAAAACTATCCCGGGTGGGTTAGGTTATATTGATAGGGCCCTAGCGAAGATGACATTAGGTGACGTTAAGGTTAGTTAGTGACTGATACCTGTAGTGGGGACGCAGGTAGATTAGTGTGGATTATAATGACGTGGGAGCGCAATAGTTTAAAGGGACGACTGGGAAGCGCAAGTTTCAGAGGGGAGTAGTTAGCTGAGATGATGCCGTGTGTGTGAGGATTGAACAGGTGTGATTGAACAGGTGTGATTGCACAGGTGTGCAACTGAACAGGTGAATGGAGCAGTGTATGAGGGAGTAGTGGTGATTGCGTGTTGTGTTGACCAAATGGTCCAGGAAGAAAGGAGGGTGCAGGTGGCACCAGGTATGATTGCACAGGTGTGCAACGACAGGTGAATGAAGAACAGGTGTATGTGGCTGTGTGGAATAAATGGTAGTGTGGAATATCTGGAGTATTGGAATGGATGGTCGTGGAGTGAGAATGGTGGAAATTGTGGAGTGGAGTGGATGGTGCGAAGGTGTGAATGGGGGAAGAGTGGACCCCCATCACGGATACCCGGGGCGGGTAGTGTAAGTGTTAGGTAGAGGGTACAGGTAAATTGTGGTTGGATATTGGCATCTGTGGTGCGGGTGACAGAATGGTATGTGGATGGGTGCGTTGGTGTTGTGGAAATGGCTGGGCGTGTAGCCTGTTAGTGTGAGTAGTTGGTTTGGGCACCCCACCACTGTGAGGATGTCGGCCAGGTGAGGCCGCAGGTGGGCTCTGGGAGCCGGTAGTAGTTGTTGTGGATGGGGCCCGAGGATCCGGAGGACGGACCCGGGTAGCCCAGTGCCAGAGGGCACCATGGGGTGACAGAGCCAGGAGAGGGGCTGTCCCCAGGTAGTTAGGTTAGGGTGAGGAGCTAGGTAAGCTCGGGTGGCAACTACAGTGGTGGAGGTGTGCAGGTGGGTAGACCTGTTGGGAGAGGTACACGTCGCAGCCCAGAAATTGTGCTAGAGCACCGGGAGATGAATCGGGGGAGTGAGACCCCAAATTGAGAAGCACCACAGTTTGGCCAATGGGAATTGGTTATTAGAACCCATAGTGTAAGTTGGCCAATGGATTGGCAGGGAAAGACCCCGGGTAGTGTAAAGTGTGTTAAAGTCATTTAGAGGATAGTTAGGATGAAGGATCTCCTCGCACCATCTGCATCCACTCACCTGAGGTGACAGGTACTCCACACCATGCCATGTTTTGATTATTTTTATGATGCAAATGTTTGGATTGTGAGACGCATCATGACGTGGGTGTGACATTGTGCGTAATTCCATCTCTCCCTCCTTATGAGGATTGATGATGAATTGGTGATGGCAAATTTTGAAGTAAAGGGATTGTGGAGACGAATTTGGTATAGGGGAAATATGGGGAAGACGTGACAGTAGTGACGAATTTGTAAATGTGTAGATTTTTGTACATATGGGGTGAGAACAAGGGTAGGGTAGGTGACAGGGGGGTGACGTACGGTAGGGACGAGCTTTCTCACTTCGGCCTCCGTACGCATTTCACCTTGCATTGCCTTATTGACGTGTACCCTTGTGACCTTACCCCTCGCTCAATTGTCTTTCTTTTGTCTCCCACATGACCTGTGCGCCATTGGGTGCCGATGGGAGCGTGCGTGAGGTGGCCATTGTGCGCCCGAGATTCCCAGAACCAGCATGCATTGCGTTGATGTACCACTTTATGGACCGCTGTTCTGCGGCCAAGTACCACTTGATGGACCCCAGGTTCTGGGGCAGGGCACCTCTGTTGGAAACCGGCCATAGTGGCCAGGGAATCTTGCTTGCGGACCTCGGTAAGGTGGCACCTATGCCAAACAGGTGGACCACCCTTAGTTGGCCCCTGAGGCCCTAAATAAAAAATGGACACAAGTTGTGCTTTTTATTATGTCCAAATAGGCCGCATGAAGCCAGAAGACGTCGGGAAGAACATCGGCCCAGCAGAGAAAGAGAAGACCACCACCAGTTGTTTTGTTGTGTTATTATGAGCCATGGTGACTGCGCACTGGATGGTGCTTTTGGGTGCTTTGTGGTGCTTTGTGGTGTTTGGTGCTTTTGGGTGCTTTGATGGTATTGGTACTGGTGCATCGATGCAATGCGTGCTGTCTCCTCCCTCCCAACAGGAATTTCTTTCTCTTGTTCCCTAAAAAAAAAAAAAAAAAAAAAAAAAAAAAAAAACACAGGTCCTGGGTTGCGTTGTAAATAAGAAATCACGTCATTGTAAATAATGCTCCCCACCGTAAATGTATAGTTTGAGAATAATTCCGTAATTCGGTTAGCTGTGGGCTTGAGTCTGTTAGACAGGATGCAATGCAATAGGGGGACATACTTATTTGTGTTTTAAAATTGTCACACTCAGGGTCAGGTTAATTGTAGAGGGAATTACACCTACGTGTCACACTCAGTTAAAGTTTAATAGGCCCGAGGACGGACCTGAAGAAAGGGGGGTGCAGTGTAACGATTTTGAGAAGTGTGTAACGAATTTGAGAAGTGTGTAACGAATTTGAGAAGTGTAACGGTTTTTGAGAAGTGTAACAATTTTGGAGGAAGTGTAATGAATGTGAAAACGTTACAATGGAAACGTTACAATGTGAACGTTACAAACGTACGGTACCACCCTGTAATGTAAATAATGGTCGCAGTCAGCGTCCTAGTTAATTGCATGAAATATACACGCAGGTCACGATATATCTTTTAAATAGTGTATTTCCTTATTCCATGTAGGCTAAGTATGTGTTTTCCCACTAGATTGACTTTGCATTGTATCAAACAAAATAAGCGTAGGCCCTTCCAATTTCCCCAAAACCTCCCTTCCAATTGCCTTCCGCATTTTGGCCGGTTTTCTTCAAACCACCATTGGCCACGAGGTAAGGTTGGGGAAGAAAGGCGTGTCTCCACCTCGTCATAAGAGGAAAGGAGTGAACCAGCCCTAACAGCCAATCAACACCGCGGTGAGTGACCCGGTAGGCGTGCCCTCGGAGTCGGCGGCTTGATTTCGCTCGAGGTGATAAAAGCGACTGCAGAGGACTGCTTTAAGAGATGAGCTGGAGATGACCCTGGGAGAGGAGCAAAGAGGCTGCACCAAAGAGAGGCAGTGAGATGCGAAACGCTCCAAGCAAAAGAGGAGAGGTACTCGGCAAGGAGACCAGCTTTGGAGAGACGCGCTGAAAGGAGGGAGACGGCCCCACCCCAGAAGAGGAGCAGGTGTGCCGAACCAGCGCGTGCTGTCGACCACAGCGGATACACGACGAGGGTTTCCCGCCAAAACCGCGAGGAATTGCGAACGGCGGCCACCCGACCTTGCCTCCATCTCAAGCCTACCTGCCTGCAATTATCCCCTGTGTAAGTGTGAACGTCCTGTCCTGCTCGTTTGTCTTGGGGCTAAGTAAAAATGAATAGTGTAAGTTAAGGATTCGCTGTGTTACTGCTTCTTCCATCCATTGCTTGTGTGTGTATAATAAAACCTGTTCTTCCTCCGTATTCTTCTTCTTCTTCTTTTTCATTCTCTTTCGGTCGCTTTAGAGATTTCCCGATTGAATATCTGTGGGGCGATCGGGTCAACGTCGGGTGGAATCGGGTTTTAATCGGGGAGGAACTGTTCGGACGCGGTTAAATACAGCACCGCTCGGTCAATATAACATCTAAAAGCCGCGTCTGTAACAATATATATATATATATATATATATATATATATATATATATATATATATACATATACATATATATATATATATATATATATATATATACATATACATATACATATATATATATATATATATATATATATATATACATATACATATACATATATATATATATATATATATATATATATATATATATATATATATATATATATATATATATATATATACATATATACACAAAGAATTAAGTTAAGCACCCCCTAATATATATTCTTTGTGTATATGTATACATTGGCATATATTCTAAGGTATGTGAGATCAAATAATGATTGGTATGACATTAGCAATTATCCATTGATGAAATGCAGATGAGTGCACTCATCTGTGACGCCCATCGCTCGTGCAGCACGTGTTATCATCCACGTGGTCGTGATTTTCTGTAAATGCACTATCATCACGGGTTATTGCAAGTCACGCCTGAGCTCGTGTGGGGGTTACATGGTCATTTTCTCGTAATGGTGGCTCGTAGACGGTTGTCGGACGGAGAACGATGGCGGATAATAGGCATGATCGAGTCCGGAATGTCCAGAAAAGCTGTAGCTCGAACGTTTGGTTACCACCATTCGGTGATCAGTCGGTTGGTGCAGCAACACCAGGAAACGGATGCGGTGAAGGACCGCTCAAGGTCTGGAAGACCTCGCGTGACAACAGTCCGCCAAGATAGAGCGCTTTTGCGACTGGTGCGACGATATCCCTTCGCCTCGAGCCATTTCCTGAAGGACAACTGGCTGCCCAACAGAAGGCTATGTCACCGTACCGTGAGGAACCGCCTGAAATCGGCCGGTTTAAGGTCAAGACGAGTGATCAAGCGTCCAAGGCTACTCGAACGACATCAGAGGGAGCGTTTGGCATGGTGCCTAGCGCGACGTGGATGGAACATACGGTCTTGGAGGCGAGTTCATTGGTCGGATGAAAGCCGGTTCTTGCTGTACGTGACAGATGGGCGTGTTCGGGTGTGGCGCCACAAAAACACCGCGTATGCACCTAAAAACATTCAACCAACGGTACCCTTTGGTGGTGGCTCGATTATGGTCTGGGGATGCTTCTCCCATGACTGTAAGTTGGACCTGATAACTGTGCGTGGTAACCTCAACGGAGAGCGATATGCCGAGGAAATCCTGAATACCACCGTAATCCCGCACTTCGATGACCACACCCTCGCCAGCAGACCCATCTTCATGGATGACAACGCCAGGCCTCACCGTGCGAGACGCGTCCGAGCCTTGCTGGAGCAAGGTGCTGTGACAACCATCCCCTGGCCTGCGTACAGTCCTGACCTGAACCCCCTCGAGCACGTTTGGGACATGTTGGGACGACAAATTGCGAAGATGGTCCCTCCAATAGCCAATCTGGATGAATTGGAACGTGCATTACATCGGGAATGGAACAACCTGCCACAGCAACGCATACGACGGCTTACAGGGTCTATGAGACGTAGGGTTGAGTCAGTGATCCGATCACGTGGGTCCTACACACGTTATTGACGCAAAGATCGCTAGAGGTCTTCTCCGAACAATGACTGTACGTTAGAAAACATAAACGTCATCCACACTGTCCGTGATGGACCTATAGCTCCATACTTAAATTGAGGTGAAAATATGCCTAAAATTCCCAAAAAATTTCACCTTAAATTATTCAGAATAAAATATTGAAAACGGCATGATTGTTATGTTTTTATGTGACCATAATATCACTTCTCCAGAAAATATAGCAATATCATGGGTATATTACACTGTTTTGACGACAACAAACTTGTAATGTGCGAGGTTGTAAAAAAACGGGGGGGGGGGTGCTTAACTTAATTCTTTGTGTATATATATATATATATATATATATATATATATATATATATATATATATATATATATATATATATATATATATATATATATATATATTGTTGCGGATATGAGGATTGCAATTTTTTTATTGTGTTGTATTGTATTGGAAATTGTTATGAATTATTGCTCGAGTCTGGCCCCTCCTGCCTCCAGTGTTGTGTAAAGGTTAAAAGGGCGTTCTGGTAGTTAATTCCATAAAGCATCCATTGAAGGACACTATAATACCCTTGTTCAGTAGCTTATATCCTTATTATGTGTTTTAGGGTAAGGCCTTGTCTTCCATTAAAATAATACTCCATTGCACCGAATCAATTAAGAATAGCTCCCCTTCAATAATTCCATTTCCCAGCCAAACTCTCCATCTGTGGATAAAGCAGTTCACAAGCGTGGGGTGCATGCCCTCTCATTTCGCTGCTATAGTGAATATGTGCTCCGTGCTCTGTTTGAACAGGAGGGGCGGGGTCGCCAGGGAGAGGCAAGCCCAGGGCGCGCCACGAAGGGCGGGGATGTTCAGCCCCATGCCCAAATAAGGAAACAAGCCCGTGGCTCGCCACGAGGGGCGTGCCGTCGGCGCCATGCCCAAATAAGGAAACAAGCCCGTGGCTCGCCACGAGGGGCGTGCCGTCGGCGCCATGCCCAAATAAGGAGACAAGCCCGTGGGATTGCCATACAAGGTCACGAAACAGAGCACGGGGGGAGGGCGGTACCGAAACCGAGGAGGGCGTGTCACACCCGCGCTGAAGGTATGAGAGAAGGGTGCGACGATCGCTGGAAAAAAGATACACGAGAGATACGGCAGATGAGTCCAGGTGCGTAAGAGGGTTGGCAGTCCACCGGGAGAGAGTTGAGAGTTGCACCGGAGTTGCGTGAGAGATACGGAAAGCCTTTGGGTGGTTGTTGCGTGAGAGATACGGAAAGCCTTTGGGTGGTTGTTGCGTGAGAGATACGAAAAGCCTTTGACAAAGAGCCGCTTCAACCAGCCCCGTTTCAACCAGCCGCGTGAAGCCCTGACGGTGTGCGGTGTAAAGCCGAATACAAGGGGCAGTCGGGGCTCCTCGCCTCATCCAGCCAAGATCACGGCCTGTCCGGGCTCGCGGGACCCAGCGAGCCCTTGGGATGGACACGCATGATCGAGGACGAGGCCCGAGGACGAGGACGACGACTCGGGCCATGGGCGAGAAGGTCGACATCAACTCGGCGAGCGCTGCCGAGCTCGAGAAACGCCTGGTCGGCGTGGGGCGCCACAAGGCGCGGGCCATCGTTCGCATGAGGAAGGAGATCGGTGGATTTGAATCGGTGGAGGATCTTGCAAGGGTGCGAGGCATTGGTCCTTGGGTGCAGAAGATGAACCATGAGGTGCTGACTTGCAGCTCCAGTAGTGGGGCAGGCCCTGCTCCAGAGAGGAAGTGCCAGGAGATGGAATCCAAGTGCCATGCTCAGGAAGAAGTGGAGAAGTTTGCATCAAGTATGAAGTTCCCCTCCCAGGGGGAACTGCAGCAACGTGTCGTTGAAATGGAGAAAGAAAACCGTGATTTGATGACAGCATTGGAGAAGCGGGAGAGGGCTGTGGAACAAATGAATGGTGAGTTGAAGTTGCTGAGCGAAAAGATGTCGGCATCGTTGGGGCAGTTGCATGGTTGGTTGGGTGAACTTCAAGACTCTGAACCTACAACCAAGCTGTGCGAGCAAAGGCTGGAACACGCGAATAACCTGGAGAACCAACAGTCTTGGCTCGATAAGGAGCTCCAACGCACAATTGATGACCTGGCAAAGCTGCGACGAGAGCTTGCGCAGCAGGGTTTGGATCTCCGAGGGAAGCTGGATTCGCCAACACAAGAGGCCGATCAACTGACAGAGGAGCAGATTGCAGATTTCAAAGTCTGGTCTGTTAGGGGAAACATTGTGCAGATTTGTCTACAAGCATGACATTTGGCACACTTGTAGTTTTTGACATGCTGAATTCAAATCTGCCGGGAGCCAAAGCCAATTCTCAATGGGAGCGCCATATTTGACACTTCAAAATGGCCGCCACTCAAAAACTGACTTTTCCGTTACTAGCCAACCAAAAGTCACATAATTACAATTAAAAGCACTTTTCTAGGGTTTTGGACCTCACTGATTCTAAATCTGATGTCTGTTTGACAGTAGCCTTGACAGGAAATTTTACATATTTTTTTTTTTATGTTTGACAATTTTTTTAAAATTTAATTTTTTTATTTAAATTTAATTTTATTTATTTTATTTCAGGTGCCTGTCGTTCTGCTGTGGGAATAGAAGAATAGAATAGAAGAATAGAGAATAGAAGTCCTAGCTGTACTGGTGGTGGATGGCAAGGATGGATGCCATCAACTGGGAGCTTTGCTGTGTCTGCCAAAAAGAAAAGGATGAACGGTTGCAGACGCCAATGGAAGAGGGCCTTGCTTCAATTGAGAAAGATCTGAATGGTTTTAAAGCCATTGGTGTCATGCCTTCTTGTTTGAAAGTGTCATGGGCTCAGCTTGATGAGGGCCAGGGCATTGCTAAGATGCTTCAGACACACAATGCCAAATATCACAAAGTTTGCAGAACCTACTGCAGTAACTCTCGCCTGAGAAGGTTCACTGAAAAAGACGATTCTAGTGACCAAACAAAACTCACCTAAGAAACTACGGTCCAGTTTTGCAGTGTCTTCTGCTCCTCAGAAGTCTCCTTGTTGCATAATATGTGAGGGACAGGACCAAAAGAATCTACGTAAAGTTGAAACATTTAATGTAGACACAAACTTAAAGACCTGGGCTCAGAGCACCAACAATTTCAATCTTCTGGGCAAACTGATTGCCCACGCAGCTGATGCCCACGCTGGTGACACTTACTATCATGTAGTGTTACTTGCACCTGAGAGACTCAGCTCGTGCTGAGGATCGCAGATCATCTGCAGGTCCTCCTGCCCCTCACTTCAATTCAGTTGCCATTGCGCAAATTGTTGCTTTAGTCGAGGACTCTGACTCAGTCTTCAAACTGTCTGCTTTGCGACAGTTATATAGAACACTTGTGGAGCAACAGGGAATTCCCTGTTCCGATACCAGGGAACCACATGCCACACGGTTCAAGGAGTATCTTCTGAAGCTGCTTCCTGA
This sequence comes from Myxine glutinosa, assembly GCF_964187855.1. Classification (NCBI taxonomy): domain Eukaryota; kingdom Metazoa; phylum Chordata; class Myxini; order Myxiniformes; family Myxinidae; genus Myxine; species Myxine glutinosa. Next base: position 49,537,297 of record NC_136274.1, read on the forward strand.
GTCGACAGAGTTCTCCCAGGGCAAGGAAGTCTATATCTCTAGCAACCAGAACGTTGGAGATCTAATAGCTAAAGCCCATAAGTCCCAGATAGGTCAGGATGATGCTTTGTTGTTGATGCGAGCAGCAGTAATACTTAGGAAATGCTGTCTCCAGAGGCAAGAACCATTTACTGGTTCTTTTGCCTCTGATTCCCTGACATCTCCCATCCCTGGACAGCTGAGAAGCTTCCTCAACATCCTGCTCCAGGGCCCCTCAATCTTGCGTGAACAGAGCAATGAGGAGTTGCAGGCGCAGGTACAAGGCAGGGCAAGAGTTGCAAGCGCCATTGCCCAGCAGATTATTTATAATACCTGCAGTGGTTCACATCATGCCACAAAGTCCAGCAACATCCGTCACAACAAAGAACATGAGACCCCTTTCCCTTTGTACCAGGGCCTCAAGCTGCATGGTGAGGGTAGGCAGAATAAAGAGATCAATAATGCCAATGCCTTTGGGGTTTCTGTGTCTTACAGTCGTGTCGTGGAGATCAGGCGATCCATGGCACGAGCACACGTCAAACAGTTCGTCCAGGATGGAGTTGTGCTGCCCACAAACATCCGTAGTGGGGTCTTCGTGACCTTTGATGTAGACAACTTGGATAGCAGCAACCAAGGTAACTTCTCCCATGATGAGTTCCATGGGACAGCAATCAGCGTGACAAACCACCTGTCTTGGGACAACCAAGGCGTACAGCGACCCTCTATCGAGCTGGATCCTACAGACACTACTGTACCACAACTTCCTGAATCCTACACAGTGGTTTAGCCAGCTGAATTCTCAAGCAATGATTTGCATGTACCATGTACTCCAGATCTCAATTCTCGGCCATCTCATAATCTGCTACATGGAGCCAAATTCAAGGATGAGTCCTGGATGGCACATGTGTCCACAGTGCTGAAACAGGACACATTGCCAGAAGGTGAAGTCATCACCTGGTCAGGCTACAACTCCCGACTCATGAGTGATGACTCTGTGAAGCCTAAGGCATTGATAGGGGTTCTACCTCTGTTCCCTGACAAAGCAGTCACACCTACTATGATGAAACATGCAATGCATCTCACAATGCAAGGCACAGAGGCCCTCAACCCTGGTCAAACTCCTGTGCTTGTTGGTGACCAGCCTCTGTATGCCATCGCTAAGCAGCTGCAGTGGTCATTCCCTGACACAATGGGGGAAGATAAGCTGGTCCTGATGATGGGCGCTCTACACATAGAGGACAAAATGCACCAGATGATTGGTAAGTTGCTGCGGGACTCTGGGTGGAGCAACATTCTTACTCAGGCCCAGGTCCTCACATCTGGCCATGCCCAGTCTGTGCTTCATGAGCATCATATAAAGCGCACTCGCTATGCTCACCAGGTCTCTGTCATGGGTCTGTATCTCCTCAGACAGAAGTCATACTCCAATTACTGCTCTGGTGTTGAGGGACCACCTGAGTCTCTAGAGATCTGGGCTCAAAGGTCCAGAACTCACAATCCCATGTTCATGTTCTGGTCTACCATCGTGGACCTGGAGCTCCTAATGTGCCGCTTCATCCTTTCTCTCCGTGAGGGAGACTTCCTGCTATATGTGCAGGTCTGTGATGAGCTGTGCTCCTGGTTCCATGTGATGGACCACACAAACTATGCTCGTTGGCTACCAGTGCATGTGCGGGATATGGTCCAGTTGCCTGAGAAGCACCCACAGTTGTATGCTGAGTTTCTCAAGGGGAACTTTGTTGTCCAGAGGTCACCGCACAAGTTCAGCCTCATTGGCAAGGACCAATCTCATGAGCAGTCAAACAAGAACCTTCAGGCCCATGGTGGTGCAGTTGGTCTGTATGAAAACCCTGAGGCCCTCACTCTTTTCATGCTAGCAGGTCCCGACTGCACTCGATGTATCGAGGAGTTTGAGGCTGTGTTGGACACTGCAAGCTCACGCACTACCCATCACGAAGAAGCAAGTGCTTTGCAGACTAAATACAAGAAAGATGTTCTGTCATTTGTGGAGATAGCTGAACAGCTAGGTAATCCCTTTGCCAATGGCCATGAGCTTGTGGCGCTGCACACACAGGAGGTCATGAAAGATGAAGTTGTTGCATCGCTTGCCCAGCTTCATAACCTTAGAAAAGATCTGCATGCCAAGTTTGTAACACAGACTCTAGACCAGGACACTCTGCCAATAACAAACACTCTCAAATGCCAAAATGTCCTCACATTTGCCAATCGCCCTGTTACCACCAAAAAGGGAGGCACATCAATCAGGCAGTGCTCAGAGAAACTCTTCCCTCATAACCAAGCTTTTCCTGTCCTTGCAGTCTCGACCTGATGCAGACATGGAAGAGTTCTTCCGGTATGAGAATCAGAGAGAACCACCTAGTCTCTCAAACCAAGGATCACTCAGGTCTGGCAAAAAGTCGGACATTCTAGAGCACCTAAAGGCACCCACTGGTCGCTCAGCTGCAGCCAAAGCAGCCACAGTTGTGGTACTTGACATGGCAGCTGTTGTTCACATGGTGCGGCCGACCTCAGCACACACATTCACTGATTATGTGTCACAGCATTTGGTGCCATTTGTGGAGTCACAGGTAACTCCAACTGTCACACGGGTAGATGCTGTCTGGGACACCTACCCAGAGGACAACCTCAAAACCCTGACACACCATCGTTGTGGCTTAGGCCCATGTACCAGGATTGGGGATGGCCAGACCCGTATTCCAAAGAAGGACTGGAACACTGGGTTCCTCAAGAATACTGACAACAAGAGGGAACTGTTCCCCTTCCTGAGTGCACAGCTTGTAAAGCAGGATCTGGGTGGGAGACTAAGGAAACAAGGACACGCACGATCGAGGACGAGGACGACGACTCGGGCCATGGGTGAAAAGGTCGACATCAACTCGGCGAGCGCTGCCAAGCTCGAGAAACGCCTGGTCGGCGTGGGGCGCCACAAGGCGCGGGCCATCGTTCGCATGAGGAAGGAGATCGGTGGATTTGAATCGGTGGAGGATCTTGCAAGGGTGCAAGGCATTGGTCCATGTACCAGGATTGGGGATGGCCAGACCCGTATTCCAAAGAAGGACTGGAACACTGGGTTCCTCAAGAATACTGACAACAAGAGGGAACTGTTCCCCTTCCTGAGTGCACAGCTTGTAAAGCAGGATCTGGGTGGGAGACTTCTCCTCAGCACCAACAAGGAGAGTGTTCTCTCCAACAAACAACATGACGTGTCTGGTCTTCAGCCATGTAACCACACTGAGGCTGATACCAGGATACTGCTCCATCTTGCCCATGCAGCACAGCAGCGCCACCAGGTTGCCTTGGTGCGCACAGTCGATAGTGATGTGGTCATCCTGGCCATTCACTTCTTTTCATCACTTGGGCTGTCCCAGTTGTGGGTCTGTCTCGGCAGTGGGAAGAAGATGCGTGACATTCCTATCCACACTCTCTCTGCCCAGCTGGGACCATCAACGTGCCTGGCACTGCCACTATTCCACGCGGTCACAGGCTGTGACACTGTGTCACACTTCCTGGGATGTGGTAAGAAGTCAGCCTGGTCAGCCTGGCAGAGCACACCAGGACTGACGGACACCCTTGTTGCCCTCACCAGTGAACCCCAAGAGCTCAGCCCACAGTCCCAGCACATGCGCACTCTAGAGCGCTTTGTTGTAGTCATGTACAGCAAGGGCTGTGGTCTGGAAAGAGTCAATGAGGCTAGGCTTCGACTCTTCACAAGTGGGAAGAAGACACTAGAGGCCTTTCCACCAACACAAGCTGCTCTATATCAACACATCCGCAGAGCAATGCTGCAGGCCAGCTTCTTCTGGAGTCAGGCAACGTCTGTTTACCAGGACATCCCTGACTTCCATGACTGGGGGTGGCACAAGGACAGCAGTGGTGGGTGGTTGCCCTTCTGGACAACCCTTGAGGACAGCAGCAAGGCCTGTTCCATCCTTTTGCAGTGTGGCTGTGCGAAGTCATGCACAGGGAACTGCAAGTGCTGCAGAGCTGGCGTTCGTTGCACAATTTTGTGCAAATGCGAAGGTGGATGTGTGAACAATGAGAATTCATGAATCAGTGTGACACCAGTCACAGCACGTGATATGATTGATACATTTATTGATTGATTGATTTACTATTAATATATGTAAATTAATTAATTAATATTAACATAGTGCTTAATGGTTATTAGCCTGATTTTGTTGATCAATAAAGGATACCTTGATCTCTTGGTTTTACTTGTTTTACTTCCTGATTTATGACTTTAAGTGTCAAAGTTATGCAAAATTTATTATAATATTCACCGGCGGCCATATTGGATTTTCCAATTTGGCGATCCCTGTCAAGGCTACTGTCAAACAGACATATATATTGTTGTGGTTCTGAGAACCCACACTTGTGTAAATATGACATTAAAGGGTTAAAGGTTGCACCCCATAGTTAGGCCACAAGCAACACGTAGGCAACCATAGGACTTCAGTTATTTCATTAGTATGTGTTTAGATAAGGCCGTGTTTCCAATAGTTGAATCTTCGTTGTGTCAATCAAATAAGGAGTAGGCCCCATTTCGTCCATTTTGAAAGCCTCCCTAATCCAAGCGACGCCATTACGCGCCCTCCAGTCTGCCCATGCCCCTCCCAATTGGTACGCTCCTCGGCCAGCAGCCGCAGCCTTAGCTGCCCGTTAGTTTGCTCAACGCCGCCATAAGCCAGGAGCTGAGGCCGGAAAAAGGGGGCGGAACGCCAGGAAGAAGGTGTGGCCACGTCAACTCACCATCAGGGCGTGGCTGGTAAGCGATGCCCAGCCAACCAGGGCTGAGGTAGGATCGCCTGAGAGGCGTGGCTTTTGAGCTCACGTAGCGATCGCTGCTTGACTTATATAAGCGCGAACGCAAAGCCCTTTCACAGGACTTATACGGAGCGCACATTTGTGAAAGAACTGCGCGTAGAGGACTGTCATGATTGCAAGAGAACTGGTTGGGAGAGCACTCATAAGGGAGGACTGTGAGGACTGCAAGGAAGCGCGCTGATTAAGAGGACATTAGAGAGGGGGCGTTTGGCGCGAATAGTATGCATATTACGTACCGGACCGGACAATTATATAATTGTTCGGTCGCGTTCCAACTACACGCGAAGCTGCCTGCCGGGTTTCGTCCGTTGGACCGGAGCCGGGCTGGAGCCTGGACGCGTTGGTGGCCATCAACCATCTACAATCCCCGTGTGAGTGTCTGAGACGGGCCCGTTTGTCTGGGGTATTAAGAATAAGACTAAGGCTGCCCTGTGTAACTGCTTCTTCCTCTTCCTATCCTGTATATTTCTTTCGTTTCCTCTTCCTTCTTGTACATAATTAATAAACCAATCTTTGTTCTTCCTATTTTCTGGGTTTCCTCCTATTCGATCGCATCCGTCTTTTCTCTCATTGGGTAAACGTGGCACGATCGGAACCGCCATAATCGGGTTTAGTCCCTGTTAATGGCCCGAATCGCGGCTCGCTTTGCTCGGCGTGTCCACTAACGCCGTGGTTCGGGCGGGAGTTATTTCCCTGCTTCACGGTCGGTGTCAGTAATTAGGTATTCGGACTAAGTCGACCGATAACCCTACCTAATACCGACCGGAAGGAGCGTTTAACTTCCAGGACTCGGCGTCGGCCAGATAAAAGGACAGGGGGATTAACCCCCCCCCCCCCCTTGATAAGGGGAGAGCCGACGGCCAACATCTGCAACAATTGGTGTCGGGGAGTGGGATTTGGACCCGAACCAAATTTTCTTATCTGTGAAAAAATTTGGTCAAAATTTCAAGCGGCCGAAATTTTATTACAACTTCTAAATTAAATCGTGCCATGGATAGCCAAGGCGATCGGATGCCGGTGGGGGTAAATGAGGAGATAGAGGAAGGGTTAGAATCAACCCAGGACCCCAGGGAAGAAGTGGGACAATTGGGAGGAATGGAGGAGGAAAGTGAAGAAGGTGCGGCAGTGAACAAAACGTTTTGCAGGCGAACAAAATGGCGGCGCCTCGCACTTGGCGGCGAGGGCCGCGCCCGCTGTGCAAATGGGGGTGGTAGACATGCAAGCCTACATGGCACAATTCATGGCGGGAATAAAAGAATTGAGTGACAAATCCACCAAACAAATGAACGAAATTTGGGGACTAAGTGATAACATCAATAAAATCAATGGGAGAATGGACGTCCAGGGGAAAAATATGGATGTGCAAAGTGGCCAAATGAAGGAAATGAGGGAAGAAGTAAGGGGTAACATAAATAAATTGGAAACTAGAATGGGGGAACAGTTAGAAAGTAAATTGGGGGGATTAGAGAGCAAATTAGGGGGCAAATTGGAGGACGTGGGTAGCCAGATTAAGGAAATGAAGGACGGGTTAACGAGGTTGGAAAACAGGATGGCTACCCAGGAGAACCAAATGGAAGAGGTGAAGAACGGGTTAACGGGGTTAGAAGACAAGATGGGGGGCCAATTGAGCGAAATGGGGGATCAATCCGCCCGGGAAATAAAACAAATGGGGGATCAGATAAAGGAGGTCAAAAACGGGCTGGAAAGCAAATTGGATGCCCAAAAGAACGAATTGGAACAAATGAGGGCGGCATCTAAGAAGGAAATGGGAGAGATGGGGGAGGATATAAGGCGCGGGGTGAGCGAAGAGGTCGCGGGAGTACGCAACGAGGTAAAGCGGGGTGAGGTGCGTGTGGAGAAGGAGGTGAGAAAGAGTACGAATAGGTTACAGGGGGGTATAGCTGAGTTGACGCGGGAAGTAGAGAAGCTGACAGTGGGACAAAAGAAGTTAGGGGAGCAAGTAAGTAAGAACACGGACGTGATATGGGGGCTGAAAGCAGCACAAAGGGAAATAAAGAAGGAATTAATAGCGACAAAGAAGGAATGTCAGATGGTACACGAAGGGCTGACAAAGAGGTTGGACGAGGTGGTAGAGACGTTGGAGGCGAGAGAACGAGAGATTAGGAAGCATATGGAGATGACCAAGGTGGCCTTAGAAGAAGAAATTGTGGGGGCGCACCGGGAGATAGAAGAGGTGAAACAAAAGTTAGAGGAAGTGGAAGAAGGGGTGAGTGAAATTAAAAAGAGACGAATGGAGACTAAGAACGAAATAAAGGAGGAGGTGATGGAATTGGTACAAGGTCTGTGCTCACATCGTGATAATGTACTTGCTAACCAAATAAAGAGTTTGCAGGTGGCGGCGGAGGAGCGAAGAGGAAGAAGCGCCGAGGTGAGTGGCAATATGATCGGAAATGTATATGGTGTGAGGGGAGGTTCAGCGAGCTTTGGGGTTGGTATAGACCCGGGCGTTCGTGAGAGGCCAATGGTAAGGTGTGCGACTGGTCCGGAGTGTGTGGAAAGAGAGTGTGCGCAGGGATGTCCGACCATGGGGAGTGTGAGAGGTGTTGGTGAGCCGGGGTGTGTGAATATGGAGTGGGTAGCGGGTTGCGACGAGGCGACCCAAGCATCAACACCGACAGGGGTAGTCTTTAGAGGGATGGGGGACGCACGCGAGCCCCCCGGTAAGTGTACTGTGGGGGCCCGAACGGTTCGGCCCTGCGCTAACTCCGCAAGGAGCGAAGCACGGGGTCCGGCCTTCGGGCAGCCATAAGGTTCCACTCGCGTCGTATGACGGCAAGAGTGATCCGAGGGCATACCTGGCACAATTCGACCATGTGTGTAGGGGGAATGGTTGGAATTTGGATGAAGGTGGAGTACACCTTGTGGGGGAACTGCGCGGCGCGGCGGTGTTGGTGCTGACGGCCTTACCACAGGGTGCTCTCACCCTGCCAGCCCTCCGTGCGGCCTTAATTAATAGATTCGGCATTGAACAGCAGAGTGAGCTTGTAGAAGCTCAGCTCGCGGTGCGAAAGAGAAAGCCCCAGAAGACCATCGGGGAGCTTGCCCATAACATTCGCCGCATGGTAGGGATTGCACACACAGACATGGGGGCGGCCTCCCAGGAAAGCCTGGCGCTGGATCATTTCATCCAGGCCTTCCCGGACCCCGAGCTTCGGCAACAGCTCGCCATGTGGCGCCCGCGGACTTTGAGCCAGGCGGCCAACGCTGCGGCCCGTTGGGAAGCAGCGAGGCCCCTGGCCCGGGGAAGCGAGCGCCACGCAGTGGCGGTGCGCCAGGTAGGGCCCGTGATGGGTGGCGGCCCCCTGAGGGAGCCCGCCCCCGAAAGAGGCTCTGACCTGGAGAGCATGGTCCGAAGGCTGGTGGACCAGCGCTTGGCGGGACCTGGACCATGGCAAGCGGCTCCGGAGGTGGCCCCCGGTAGGCCACGGACAAATGCCCCAATTTGGTCATTCAGGGGGGGCAATTTGGAATTTCGGAGGAAAGCACCTTCCCAGGTGAGGTGCTATAATTGTAGTCGGCTGGGTCACCGTGCGCGAGAGTGCCGAGCTCCGCGCCGGGATGGACTCCGGCACCCAGAACCCTCAACTCCACCTCGTACGGGTCGGATTAGCCGACCCTAGACACCCCCCCCGCCAGGGCCCGGGAAACGTGAAGGTGCCGGACATACAGGGCCGTGTTCGGTAGTAGGGGATGGTGAAGCGCCCTCATTGACGTGACAGGTCATTCCTTGTGGCCAAATTAGTACAGGTAGCCTTACGATTCGGTGCAAAATTGCCGGCGTGGGGGTAGACGCCGTAGTGGACACAGGAGCAAGCGCCACGATCATCAGCCCTGTGATCCTCAATTCGAGTGCAGACGGCTGGGATAAAATCCAGCGTCTGGAAAATTATAGTTTGCAGCTGGCTACCGGGGTAACGGCCCCCATCATAGGGCGTGGTTTTGTAACCCTCAAGTTAGGGTCGGTAAAGAGGGAAATAGAAGTTTGGGTGGCGGAGGTGTGCGACCCATGCTTAATAGGGTTGGATTTGTTGACTGCCAGCGGTTGTAAAATCGATTTGTGCCGGGGGACCCTGCAAGTGGGCGTAGAAGAGCTACCATTGGAGGGGGTGTGCATGGCCGAGAGGACGGAGCTGGAGGCTTCTGAGGCCGTGACCATCCCTCCAAGGGCCGAGGCCATAGTGCCGGCCCGATGGTTAGCTCGCCCAACATGGCAGGAGTCCTGTGGCCTGGTCGAACCGGTGGCAGCGCAGTCCATCCCGGGTTTAATCGTGGGCTGCACCCTCGTAAAAACGGACGGGCCAGTGGTGGCCGTCCGAGTAATTAATATTAGTGCAGAACCACGCACTATAGTAAGGGGCACGAAGATAGCCGGCTGCACCCCAGTTAACGAAGTTGCGCCAGTGAGGGGCGAGAACGTCCAGCCGAGCCGGCCCCAGGGGGAGCCTTCAGAAAGTACTAGGAATTGGCCCGATCCCATTTGTGAGATGGGAAATCGAAGTAGTGTAGAGTTGGGAGGTACCCAGAGGGAGGCCTTACATAAATTAATTGAATCCCATTTGGATATCTTCTCCTTGTCCTCCGAGGATATTGGACGTATGGGCCTGGTGAAACATCAGATCCACACCGGTGAGGCCCGGCCTATTCGTCAGCCCGCCCGACGGCTCCCGTGGAGCAAGAGGGAGGAAGCTGATGAGCAGGTAGAAAAAATGCTCAATGCAGGTATCATCGAGCCCTCGGGAAGTCCTTGGATGTCACCTGTTGTGCTGGTCAAAAAGAAAGATGGGACCACGCGTTTCTACGTGGACTATCGCCAGCTGATCGCCAGCTCAAAGACTCATATCCCCTGCCAAGAATTGATGACACCCTCGATGCCGTTGCGGGCTCAAACTGGTTCTCAACTTTGGACCTCAAGAGTGGGTATTGGCAGGTGGAGACGGATAGGGTAGGGAAGGAGAAAACGGCATTTTCCACAGGTAAGGGGCTGTATCAGTTCACTGTGATGCCGTTTGGTTTGTGTAACGCCCCCGCCACCTTTGAACGATTGATGGAGCATGTACTGGATGGCATGCCATGGCAGTCATGCCTGGTGTACCTGGATGACGTCCTGGTACATGCTAAAACATTCCCCCAGGCAATAGCTAATTTGGACCAGGTGTTTGGGTGCCTCAGACAGGCAGGGTTGAAACTGAGTCCAAGCAAATGCACTTTGTTTGCTAAAGAGGTGGCCTATCTAGGTCACGTTATCGGTCGCGAGGGGGTAAAACAGACCCAGGCAAAATTACAGCGGTAGAGGAGTTGCCCGCACCTCCTACCATCAAGGAGGTGCGGGGATTTTTGGGACTCTGCTCCTACTACCGGCGTTTTGTGGCAAAATTTGCAGAGTTGGCCCGGCCCCTTCACCGGCTTACGGAGAAGGGGACGAGATTTAATTGGACAAGGGAGTGCCAAGAGGCCTTCCTTGCCTTGAAGGGGTGTTTGACATCCGCACCCGTTCTAGCATACCCCACTAGTGACGGGACATTTACCCTGGACACGGATGCAAGCCAGGAAGGATTGGGCACAGTTTTGTCTCAGACACAGGAGGGCGTGGAGAGAGTGATGACGTATTATAGGCGGGCCATGAGTAGGCCCGAGCGAAATTATTGCATCACTCGCAAAGAGCTATTGGCTATGCTGGCTGCCATGAGCCATTTCCACCCGTACTTGTACGGGCGGAAATTTCTGGTTCGAATTGACCATTCCTCCCTGCAATGGCTCCTCCAGTTCAAGGAACCTGAGGGCCAAATTGCAAGGTGGTTGGAAAAGTTGCAGCAGTACGATTTTAGTGTGACCCATAGGGCCGGGAAGGCCCATGGGAATGCCGATGCACTCTCTCGACGTCCTTGTTTGGGGGAAAACTGCAACTTGTGTGTGAGACACGACGAGGGGGAACAATTGACCGATTCCACCCCTACCCTCGTAGTCCGTGCAACCCGGGAGAGAGGGACAATTTTGCCACTAACAGCAGATGAAGAATTTGGCACATTGGCTTGGAGCACGGCCCAGCGGGAGGATCCCGTTCTGGGACCGGTGTACGAATGGGTTCTATTGGGACAAAGCCCTAATGGGGAAGAGGTCACCCCCCTCGGGGCACCAACAAAGACATATTGGGCTCAGTGGCAAACCCTGGAATTGAAAGATAACATCTTGTACCGCAAGTGGGTGGAGGTTCCCTCTGAGAGAACTTCCTGGCTGGTGATAGTCCCAGACAAATTTAAGAACACAATATTACAGCAGGTGCATGGTACCCGCTCCGGCGGCCATTTGGGCAGGACAAAGACAACATCTTGGGTCCGCAGGAGGTTCTATTGGGTGAATATGGGGCGCGACATACAGGACTGGTGTCGGAGATGCGACGCCTGTACTGCCAAAAAGGGACCAGCACAGAGGATGAGGGCCCCCCTTCAATTACACCAGGTGGAGGCCCCCCTTGAGTGGGTGGCTATGGATATTCTAGGACCACTACCCCGCACCCGCCAAGGTAACAAGTACATCCTCGTTGTAATGGACTATTTCACCAAGTGGCCGGAGGCCTATGCCCTCCCCAACCAAGAAGCTGGGGTGGTAGCACAGGCCTTCGTGGAAGGATTTGTATGTAGGCATGGGATTCCAGAGGAGCTGCACACCGACCAGGGGCGAAATTTTGAAAGTCAATTACTAAAAGATGTGTGCAGACTCCTGTCAATTCGAAAAACAAGGACAACGCCCTTAAGACCACAATCTGACGGGATGGTGGAACGGTTCAACCGAACATTGATCCAACAACTGGCATTGTTCGCCACCACCCATCAGGATGACTGGGACGAACATCTCCCGTATTTGTTAATGGCCTACCGAACCAGCCAGCACGGGGCCACCGCATGCAGTCCGGCGTTGCTTATGTATGGGCGGGAGTTGCGGCTCCCGCCGACTTGCTATTCGGTCCCGTGCCAGACACCACGGATATCCCGCCGAGGGAGGGCTATGCACGTCACCTGGAGGAAGGCATGGAGAGGGTCCATGCCTTCACCCGCTGCCAGCTCCAGCTGGCGGGGGCCAAGATGAAGCGCAGGTACGACCACCGGAGCCAGGGGTCAGTACGCTCCGGGAATGAAGATTTGGTTCTTCAATCCCCGGAGGCGGAAGGGTAGGTGCCCCAAACTCACCTCTCCCTGGCAAGGCCCGGGGGTCGCCCTGTCACAAGTCTGTGACGTGGTCGTTAAGATCAAAATGGGGCCACGAGCCCTCCCTCGGATCGTCCACACCGACCGGCTAAGACCTTACACCGGCGAGCAGGCACCCTCATGGATCGCCTCGGCTTTAGATGCCGAGGCAGGACCTAGTACCTCACAATGACGGGGGCTCATAGTGCAAGAGGACTGGGGGTGATAGGGGGAGATGCCCGATGTAGAGGGATGGTGGCTCTACCATTCCTCACATCCACTTTGGGGCAGAGGAGCTATAGTTTTATGGGGTTTGGCAGTGCAAGCTCGCCTAACGCCAAGGGCGGGTTAGGATAATGTTTAGGATCTAGGAATGACTTTCGGAGACATAAGATTTAAGTAGTGACTTTTGTACAGGTAGTGGGGATGTAGAGTAGAGTAATTGGATGATAATGACGTGGGATGTGCACTGTGCAGTAGTATAAAGGGATGACGGGAAGTACCAGTATTAGGGGAAATAGTTAGATTAAATGATGTTGTGTGTATGAGCTTGAAGTTTCAGATGAAATAAGGAATTGGATTGAGGGTCTTGCTGGTGAGCATGTTGAAATGAGGAATTGGAGCATGGGAAAATCTGAGCGAATGAGGCAATGCTCGAGAATGATGTGTGTGTGTGTAAAAGTGTATGAATGGAGTATTGAGGATGTGTGTCATTGTGTTAAGTGCATTGGCTTGCATGGTGGGCAAGTGGAGAATGGTTGTGTGGAAGAAATGGTGTGGAGTAAATGGTGTGTGGAATAAGTGGAGTGGAGTGCATGGTGCGAAGGAGTGAATGGGGGAAGGATGGACCCCTTCACGAATACCCGGGGAGGGTAGTTTAAAGTTAGGTAGAGGGAGTAGGTAAATTTGGGTTGGATATTGACATCTGTGGTGCGAGTAGTAGCAAAGTATTGCTTGGAAGGGTGCATTAGTGTGTGGAATGGCTGGGCGTGTGAGCGTGTTAGTGAGTATGGTTATTGAGCACTCCGCCACTGGTAGTCTGTCGGCCAGGTGAGGCCGCAGGTAGGCTCTGGGAGCCAGTTAGAGTCCAGTTCAGTAGTGTTCAGCGGGGCCCGAGGATCCTAAAGGGAGGACCCGGGTAGCCCAACGCCAGAGAGGGCATCGAGGGGGTAAGTGCCAGTGAGGGCCTTCCCCAGGTAGGTTAGGGTGAGGAGCTAAGCAAGCTCGGGTGGTGACGTTCAGTGGCGGAGGTGCGCAGGTAAGTAGGACCTGCTGGGAGTGCCACACGACCCAGCCCCAAAATTGTGCGAGGGCACAGTATAGAAAAATCGGGGGAGTGAGACCCCAAATTTTTGAGCACCACAGGGATGGTCAATGGGAATTGGTTTCTAGAACCGCATAGTGTAATGATGGCCAATGGATTGGCAGGGCAAGACCCCGGGTAGTTTAACTGTGTTAATGTCATTTAGACGATAGTTAGGAGAAAATCTCTTCGCACCATCCGCATCCACTCACCGAGGTGATAGAACTCCACACCAGATTTTTTGCAGACGTTTGGAATGTAAGACGCATCTTGACGTGGGTGAGACATTGTGGATATTCCATGTCTTCCTCCTTAGGAGGGATTGATAACGAATTTGGATTAGGGGAGATATGGGGGACGTGACAGTAGAGACGAATTAGTCAATTTGTAAATTGTGTAAATAAGGGGAAGGGCAAGGGTAGTGTAGGCTGACATGGGGGGTGACGTACGAGTAGGGACGAGCTTTCTCAGCTCGCTCTCCTGCGCCCTTCATGTCGCATTGCCTTGTGATTATGTGTACCCTTGCGCCCTTGCCCCCCGCTAACCTTTGCTTTGTCTTCCTTCCCCACTCATGGACCATGGTCTTTTGTCCGAGGGGAGTGTGCAGGTGCCCTGAATTGTGCGCCCGCACTCTTGCTGCCTGCATGCCTGCCTGCACCGGTACACCCTATGGACCACACGTTCTGTGGCCTGGCACCTATGGACCACACGTTCTGTGGCCTAGCACTTATGGACCACACGTTCTGTGGCCTGGCACTTATGGACCACACGTTCTGTGGCCTGGCATCTCTGCTGGGACAGACCTTTGCTGCCAGCCGTATCTGGCTTGCGGACCACTGTTTTAAGTGGCATCCATGCCCAGCAGTCGGACCACCTACGTTGGCCCTGCTGGCCATAAATAAAAAAGCGGACGCGGTTTGTGCCCTTTTTATTAAATAAAAACATCAAGCAAGAAGATTAAGCCAAGATACATCGGCCCAGCAGAGAAGCACAAGAAGACATCCTTTATTATTTATGAAATGTGATGACTGTGCATATTGGTGCTGGTGCTTTTCATGCATTTTTTTCTTAGGGTGCATTTTTTTTTGGTACATATGGGTATTAGGGTGCATCAAACGCCCCATGATTTTCAAAAAGTTGTTGTATTTTAATGTCTATTCCCTCAAATGTTACACTTGTTGGTAGAAGTATGTATGCAAAAAATAGATGAAATCAGAGGTGGTCCTGGGTGGCCACCGGCCACTTTTATATATTTAGGGCCATTTAGGGCCACAGCTAAACTACTTTACAAGATAATGTAAAATTAACTACAAGATAATGTAAAATTAACCATTATACCTATATACAAAAGTAAAGTCCTACTTTTACTAAATGCCTAATATCAAACAGTTAAAACAACCTTACATGTCAATGTAAAATTAACCAAAATCGTTCTTCATATTACAAAGTTGTAGTACAGTGTTGTAGTATTGTACTTTCATTGATTAAAAGTTTGAAAATGTATTAAGCACAACGCCAATGTCACTACTCCAACTTTGCTCGTTTCCGCAAATTTGGCCTCGCTTTGCGGTCACATTCAACCACTTGAAGAAGATTTTGGAAGTGGTCTTCTCTTCTTGCAGTTGAGACAAAATCAGTTGCGAGCTTTACTGCTCTCTCCGCAGGGTCATTCACAACATTAAGCCCATCCACAATGGACTTGGCTGCCTTGAAGTGCTCATTGTTCTGCCAAGTGTCAACATCCTCTGTTAGGAAGGTCATATCTAGGTGAAGAAGGTTTACTGTAAACCACGAGTCCTCGTTCACAAGATCAGCCAGGGTTGTCGCTTCTGTAATTTTTGGAAATGACGGTTTGCCATATCCAGAACCGTAGCGGTGTTTTGGAGTGCTTGGCATTTCATCTGGTTGTATGGCCAGTAACACATCTGCAAGGGCACGACGATCCTTTTGAGGAATTGCATTGCTGAACAGTGCCAAAACAACCAGTTCTGGGGTTAAATACCACAAATGTCTATCAAAGGCTTTCACAGCGCTGACTGAAATGGTTGAGTTGACAGCTTTATAGTTGAGCAGAGTCTTGTAAAAGCACAAATCAAACCATGGGGCATTTGAAGCAGACTGACATATGAGCCACCAATCACAATAAATATAAACAACAAAAACAACAAACTCCTTCAGTTTTTTCTGTTGATGTTGTGTTGTTACAGTTCCTCGAGGTAGTAGAGAAATTTGCTCTTCAAGTAGGCATATTTTGATGGAATAAAGAATCTTTGACATCCACCTTGCTTTATGCATGGCCCCTGGTCTGTGGAGTGTTCCTTGTTTTGTGACATCATCATCGAGGACTACCTGGCAGAGTTGTGCCATTTCCTTGTAGTCTTCCCTACAGTATGAAGCGCTTGTGCGGATTGTGCTTAAAACCTTGTTTTTGCAGGATAAAAGCAGCTGTTGTGCATAGTCATTGTACATGGAAATGTCAATTTTGGTTAAACTTTCATTCTTTGCATGCGATATGCGTTCCCAATTCTTCTGGAATTTTTGGAACAAAGATACTTCTGGAGACTTTGATGCCTCAATTTTGAGAACGTCAAACACATGATCCAGGATTACCTCTCCAACATGATGGCGACATGCACACCACAGAAGAGCACGGTCCAGTTTTGATTGAATGGTAACACAGGCAGCTGTAACGTGTCCAGTGTTTGATGCTGTTGTGTCAAAACATAAGTTGACAACTGATTGTTTGCACTTCCATGAATGTAGATACGTGTAAGTGTGCTCGGCAATGATGTCACCTGATGACCTATCACTTCCAGGAGGATATCTAGCCACCCCCAGTAGCTTTACATCAGTGGCATTCCCAACCAACACTGGCAATCTTTCTTCCTTGACATTCTTGTTTGTGAGCGTTGGTATCTGCTTGCCATCCCAGTGAAGTGTTGCAGCTGTTGGGGCGATCCAATTTTCTTGAATATCTTTGGCGATAGCACTTGTTATTGATCGTCGAGCCTTATCAGCAGTTGAGTACGACTTGGCCACACGACGTGGATCACCTCCTGCCTCTTGAATTACAGCTTTGGTGAGCGCAACCTGTTGAACAGGAGTTATGTTTAGTCGAGTAGCAACAGACACAACTGAATGTCTTTTCAGAATATCATGAGGAATAAAGGCAGATGTACCTGCATATGTTGATCTGTGGTGACTACGCTTCCTTTGAAACTCTGGAATCGCCTCTTCTTCAGTTTCTTCCAAGCTATCTGCAGAGTCACTATCATCAGAGCATACAGAACTAATTGTCATCTCTTGTACACTGGATGATTCATGACGTTCTCGTCTTGAAGCTTCCGCTAAGAGGCGTTTTTCTTTTCTATGATCTTTATCAACTTTCTTCTTGTCAACACCACCAAATGAGGCTACTCTGTCAGATTTCATTGACTCTAAAAATACTCTATCTTCCTCATTCTTAATGTTTGTCATTGCATCTTTTGTCCATACACCAAAGGTCTTATCAAGACGTTCATTCATGGTTTGCAACTTAGCCAAAGTGCTTGGAGATTCTCGGCGAGAAACAGGTATTTGACGCAATTTGTTATTGTCATTAAGAAGGTCAAGTATTAGTTTGCAGCATTGATGGTCTGAAAGCATAGGAATATTTGCTTTAGTGTAGAATTTTTTCAGCTGGATAAGGACGATGCTGGCAGATTTCCATTTCAGTGGCTGAGTTTGTTTGCCTTCACATATTTCTTTCTGGATGTACCACATCACGCATCGAAGAACCTGCCGGCAAGTTGGGAGGCGGACTCCTGTCAATGTACCATCTGCTTCTGTAAAAGCATTGCCAAGACCAAAAATGGCACTTGCTAATCTGGTCTTCTTATCTGCCATCTGAAAGAAAATAAAGGATATTATTAGACTACTAGTATGGGACCCACGATTAGACCTCCGATTTCATTCATGTAAAAATACAAACTAATTATCAAACCATCGTTTTTTGCATAAAATTGTTATATTTGTATTCCTCTCATCAAGACCTTCAATTTGATACCAAACATGACTAGGTTTGGGTGTAAAATAACAAAATCAAACATTTTTACATAGTGCGGCCCCGAAAATGGCCCTAAATATATAAAAGTGGCCGGTGGCCACCCAGGACCACCTCTGATTTCATTTATTTTTTGCATACATACTTCTACCAACAAGTGTAACATTTGAGAGAATAGACATTAAAATCCAAGAACCTAAGGGCGTTTGATGCACCCTAATGGGTATGGTGTATCGGTGCAGTGCATTGCAATGGCATTTCCTCTTTTCAAATTCTCTCTGCTTTTTCCCACAAAAGACAGGTCCTGGGTTGTAGTGTAAATAATAGTAGTCTTGTAAATAATGCTCCCCACCGGTTCTATGTGTAGTTTGAAAACCATTCCGTAATTCGGTTAATTGTGGGCGTGAGTCAGTTAGGTAGGACGCAACGCAGCAGGGGGGACATATCTAGTGTTAAAACTGTCGCACTCAGGGTAGTAGATGAAATGTAGAGGGTAACCACACCTAAGTGTCACACTAATTAAAAGATAGTCCTATTGTTTCGGCTCGGGACGAGCCTAGGAAAAGGGGGGTGGGGTGGTGCAGTGTTGCGGTTCTGAGAACCCACACTTGTGTAAATATGACATTAAAGGGTTAAAGGTTGCACCCCATAGTTAGGCCACAAGCAACACGTAGGCCACCATAGGACTTCAGTTATTTCATTAGTATGTGTTTAGATAAGGCCGTGTTTCCAATAGTTGAATCTGCGTTGTGTCAATCAAATAAGGAGTAGGCCCCATTTCATCCATTTTGAAAGCCTCCCTCTCCAAGCGACACCATTACGCGCCCTCCAGTCTGCCCATACCCCTCCCAATCGGTACACGCCTCGGCCAGCAGCCGCAGCCTTAGCTGCCCGTGCGTTTGCTCAATGCCGCCATAAGCCACAAGGTGAGGCCCGAAAAAGGGGGCGGAACGCCAGGAAGAAAGTGTGGCCACATCAAGTCACCATCAGGGCGTGGCCGGTAAGCGATGCCCAGCCAACCAGGGCTGAGGTAGGATCGCCTGAGAGGCGTGGCTTTTGTGCTCGCTGCTTGACTTATATAAGCGCGAACGCAAAGCCCTTTCACAGGACTTATACGGAGCGCACATTTGTGAAAGGACTGCGCGTAGAGGACTGTCGTGATTGCAAGAGAACTGGTTGGGAGAGCGCTCATAAGGGAGGACTGTAAGGACTGCAAGGAAGCGCGCTGATTCAGAGGACATTGGAGAGGGGGCGTTTGGCACGAATAGTACGCATATTACGTATGCAGCGTACCAGCTTTCCCCCCCCCCCCCCCCCCGTTATATAATTGTCCGGTCGCGTTCCAACTACACGCGAAGCTGCTTGCCGGGTTTCGTCCGTTGGACCGGAGCCGGAGCCTGGACGCGTTGGTGGCCATCAACCATCTACAATCCCCATGTGAGTGTCTGAGACGGGCCCATTTGGCTGGGGTATTAAGAATAAGACTGTCTGAGGCTGCCCTGTGTAACTGCTTCTTCCTCTTCCTATCCTGTATATTTCTTTCGTTTCCTCTTCCTTCTTGTACATAATTAATAAACCAATCTTTGTTCTTCCTATTTTCTGGGTTTCCTCTTATTCGATCGCATCCGTCTTTTCTCTCATTGGGTAAACGTGGCACTATCGGAACCGCCATAATCGGGTTTAGTCCCTGTTAACGGCCCGAATCGCGGCTCGCTTCGCTCGGTGTGTCCACTAACGCCATGGTTCGGGCAGGAGTTATTTCCCTGCTTCACGGTCGGTGTTAGTAATTAGGTATTCGGACTAAGTCGACCGATAACCCTACCTAATACCGACCGGAAGGAGCGTATAACTTCCAGGACTCGGCGTCGGCCAGATAAAAGGACAAGGGGATTAACCCCCCCTTGATAAGGGGAGAGCCGACGGCCGAGATCCGCAACAATATATATATGTATATATATTGTTGCGGTTATGAGGATTGTATTTTTTTTATTGTGTGCTTTATTATTATTATTGCTTGATTCTGGCCCCTCCTGCCTCCAGTGTGTATAAAGGTCAAAAGGGCGTCCCGGTAGTTAATTCCATAAAGCATCCATTGAAGGACACTATAATACCCTTGTTCAGTAGCTTATATCCTTATTATGTGTTTTAGGGTAAGGCCTTGTCTTCCATTAAAATGACACTCCATTGCACCAAGTGAAAAATATAGATTCCCTTCATTCCCATTCCCAAAACCTCCATTTCCCCTTTCGTCATGGCCAAGCCTCAATTGGCAATTACATCCCCTCCAAAGCCGCCATTGAACATGTGCTCGGGTTGGGGAAGAAAGGCGTGCCCGCCCGTCATCAAGGGCGGAGCCAGAGGGTCGCGCGACCAACCAGGGCCGAGGTGAGCACACCGATGGGCGTGTCCTGAAGGCCGGCGGCTTAATCGCCGGGGGCGTTATAAAAGCGCGCGCGCAAGAGTCGTCAGAGAAGAGTTGCGTAGAGAGGTCCATGACAATAGAGGTCCATGACAAAGAGAGGTCCATGACAAAGAGAGGTCCATGACAAAGAGAGGTCCATGACAAGAGTGGAGGTTGCATCCACAGCAGCTTGAGCCACCGAAACTGCATCCACAGCAGCTTGAGCCACCGAAACTGCAGCCACAGCAGCGTGGGGCCTGGACGGCAGTTTGGAGCAGGGCCGCGAAGGAACGGCGGCTGCCCAACGTGCCGATCGTGCTGCCGGACCCGTTGGACCTCCCTCTCCTTCCAGCCAATCCTGCCTGCAACTTCCCCATTCGTGTACGTAAGTTTGTTCTGTTTGTTTTGTCCCGGGGAAGCAATTAAGACTGCATAGGATAAGCTAGTAATTTTCACTGTGTCACCTGCTTTTTTTTCCATGTTCCCTGTACATAACCGTGACTGCTCCTTTTGCTTGTGTGTGTAAATAATAAATCCTGTTACTCTTCTGTACGTCTTCTTCTTCCTCTTTACATTCGGTCGCTTTAGAGTTTTCCACATTGAATATCTGTGGCGCGATACGGCCAACGATTGGGTGAATCGGGGAAACTGTTAGGTCGCGGTGCCTCTGCTCGGCAAACATACCATCCTTAACCGCGGACCGTAACAATATATATACACAGTCACGTGAAAAAGTAAGTACACCCCATGTAAAGTTTTGACTTTTTCAACATATTTCAACATACAGCTATTTGATCTTCATTTCAACAATATTGATAGATAAAGGTGATATAATATAACAAATATCATGAAACATTTACATTTTATAGTCCATTGTATAATTTAAATAAACATAAATGAAAATTTCGCTTGTGGAAAAAGTAAGTACACCCCTACATTTATCACTACTTCAAATACCTAAAATTAGAATCAGGTGCACCAGTTCAGGTGCAAATGATTAGAACATCGTCAGCCCTTAAGCAACAGGGACATTGTGATCATAATAACAATCAGGTATCGCTCGTATCAGAAAATGTAACGGAACAAGGCAACATCTCCTCGTCAGTTGAGATCCTGAGAGTCCATTCAAAACAATCAAAACTTATGGAAAGTATCAGCGAAAGCCCCTCAAATGGAAAATATCATATGTACCCCTAAATATTCCAGGGTCAGTGATGACTCATTATTCCAAAACTATCGACATGAAAATCCCCTCAAATGGAAAATAGTGTGAACCCTTAAATATACCAAGGGCAGTAATTACTCAATCTGAAACTAACTGCATGAAAAGCCCCTCAAATGGAAGGTATCAATCATGTACCCGTAAGTATACCATGGGCAGTGATGACTCCTATGGAAACGACCTCCACGAAAAGCCCCACAAATGCAAGGTCTACTCTATCCGTAAATATCCCAGGAGCAGTGATGACTCCTTCTGAAGCTACCGTCATGAAAAGCTCCTCAAATAGAAGATATAATTTACTCATAAATATATCAAGGGCAGTGACGATTCCTGCCAAAACTACCTGCATGAAAAGCCATGTAGCTGGTTGCTCTTCTGTGCCAAGTAATCCCAAACTCCTCATTCACCAGAAAACTGCGCAAAAGCATGATTATATTGGGTTTGAACAAAGTGGATGTGTATATTCTAATAATGGTGGAAAGTAAATATCAGGAGAAGAAATGCCTCGTGAGAAGAGAGGATGGAGACCTCCACGAGGAACAAGAGGGGTATGGAGCAACTTCCGTGGTCACCTTAATTAAAGTGGCAATGAGTCAAGGAGGGTCCAAAGAAAATGATCTGAAGCCACTGGGCTGCGTCATCTCTATCAATGGCTCACAGTGTGAGACCTACCTAGGAGACTCGGGGAATTTGGGAAAATCAGGAAGAGTTTTGCCTTGGAGACTCAAAAGGTGGGTTCCATTTTGAAGAGTTGAAAAGTGGGTTCTACCAAGAAGACTCTCTGGGTTCTAAATATATCAGTCATTCTTCGTTGGATAGTGATTAATGAGAGTTTCAGTTGATTGAATAAAAATTAAATGATTTATTACTTCGTTTGACATTAGTTAAGTAATGTATTTATTTATTATTCTTCAGCAATATCCAGCCCGTGCTGGGAAGACCTGGGATGTCTCAAGGCATTTATGATACATCGACGTCCCTATTTCTACTTCGTCAAACTTGAGAGAACTGAAATTTCATTCACGAGACAGAACTGGGAGAGAAGAAAAACAACTGAGTTGAAATGCTCTATTGTATTATTTATTATTCACCTTGTATTACTTGTTATTGAACTGTTAAAATAAAAATCATTGAGCTATTAAAAAAAACATTTGAGTGTAAAAATAATTTATGATCTTGGGTTTAGCGTTGGGTTTGGGGTGTGAGGGTTAGGTTTGAGTTTGGATTTGAATGCGAGTGTTAGGGTTGGTTTTTGGGTGTGAGGGTTTGGGTTGGATTTGAATGTGGGGGTTGGTTGGTTATAGGCCATGGGCAGTCCGATAAAAAGTGGCGAGAAAACACATTTGTTCCGAGGAAAAGCCGTGACTTGAACTTTTGGTTGCTGATAGACAAATATATGCTGGAGTGTGGGGAAAAAGTTCTCCACGATATCTCGGCCCAGTAAACCACAGTGAGCGGTCAACGTTGGGCAACATGGTGAGAAAAGTGACTTTTTGGCATTTTCCCAATTTTTATGCCCCTAAAGCTCCTCAAACATGCACCGGCAAACTTGAACTCTCAAGGGGCCATCAGAAACAGCATCATAGCTTGCAAATCAGAAGTATTGACCATGCAAAAACTTTATTGTAAAAATTATCAAAACTGCAACAAGGTGGATCATTCAGAAAAAGTGATTTTTGAGAATCTTCTTCGTTTTTACGAGGTGGTATCTGCCTCAAATATTGATACAGATGTATGAAATGAGTCATGCCAGCAGGACGTAATGCTATCATACACTGAAGGAAATATCATGGTCATTCACTGACCCAGTGTGGATGGCACAAAGGATGTATTTGGGTACTTCAACAATGTGTGATCAAATTGTTCATATTCGTACAACTTATTTTGACTTTTGACGAGGCTTCATTTTCCACATCAATGGACCTAGAGATTCGAAATTGAACAGTGATACAATCACCTGTTGACTTCACATGAATTGAATGGCAACATCATTCTCGGACTAATTGGGGCTAGGTGACCATAGTAATTAGCTACTTCATCTATCTATAATTCCACTAATCTCTGTGTGTATGTTTGTATGTATGTATGTATGTTTGTCTGTGACCGCTGTTTCTCGACAACCACGGGTCCGATATACTTGAAACTTGCCAGGTATATTGCTGGGGACCCGAGGATGTGCCTTTTCAAGGTTTCATATTAATCGGAGAAGTAGTTACCGAGCTATGGCCAAAAAACGATTCAACCAATCAGAGAGCAGCGAGCTATCACGTGTGCCGAACGTGGCGAACAGACTCTGCCTCGGACGGCACATTTGAGAGCGTATTCATTTATTTCCCGTCGGCAAACTATGTTGGCGCTATGTTGGCGTTAAACTATGTTTTAAAACTAATTAAAACTAATTTGCGATTCTTTCGCTTTGCGATGCGATTTGCGATTGCGTTAAACTCGCTCGGGCGTTAAACTATGTTTTAAAACTAATTAAAACTAATTTGCGATTCATTCGCTTTCCTGCGCGTTTGTGCACGCGATGGCGATTTCTTTACCAAACTCCGCAAGCCGTTAGCTTTGGACCAAACCATTTCATGTAAATAGGGGGGGGGGATTGTCACCGTACTCGCAAGCCGTTCGCTTTGGACCAAACCATTTCATGTAAATAGAGGGGGGGGGATTGTCACCGTACTCGCAAGCCGTTCGCTTTGGACCAAACCATTTCATGTAAATAGAGGGGGGGGGGATTGTCACCGTACTCGCAAGCCGTTCGCTTTGGACCAAACCATTGCATGTAAATAGAGGGGGGGGATATACTTTTAGATATATATATAGTACGGGCATGCCCTAGTCATTAAAAGACAGATAAACATCATCTTCTTTGATACTGTGCACACAGGTAGGGAAATGGTACAGTGCACTAACTACACATCAGTTCCACAAATCGAAAGTCTATTCAGAGTAATCTTCATAAAATGACTAAGACAGGACAATCAGCTTAATTGTCTTCATAAATCGACTAATCAAGAAATGACAATCAGCTAGTTTGGCATAAATATGTCATTTGACGAATGAAAACGAATGGACATGCACACGTCGGTACAACACCAGTTCAAATAGTATCATGCAATAGCTAATTAAGGGGGAGCAGTGGTAGTAATTCGCTGCTACCGCATGGAAATACATGAAATCACGTGGTATGAAATCTGCAGTTTAGTCTTTCTGATAATCATTATCATTCTCAACATTCCCACCCTCAAATAACTCCTTGGTGGGTGTTTCAGAGCTATTCTCACAATTCTGACACTTACAAATACACTACATGCCCAAAAATATGCGGACACCCCTTCTAATTAGTGGATTCGGCTATTTCAACCACACCCATTGCTGACAAGTATATATAATCAAGTACACAACCATGCAATCTCCATAGACAAACATTGGCAGTAGAACAGGCCGTACTGAAGAGCTTAGTGGCCTTCAACGTGGCACGGTCATAGAATGCCACCTTTCCGACAAGTCAGTTCGTCAAATTTCTGCCCTGATGGAGCTGCCCCCGTCAACTGTACGTGCCGTTATTGTGAAGTGGAAACGTCTAGGAGCAAGAACAGCTCAGCCACGAATTGTTAGGCCACACAAGCTCACAGAACCGGACCGCCGAGTGCTGAAGCGCATAGAGTGTAAAAATCGTCTGTCCTCAGTAGCAACACTCACTGCTGAGTTCCAAACTGCCTCTGAAAGCAGCGTCAGCACAACAACTGATCGTCGGGAGCTTCATGAAATGGGTTTCCGAGGCCGAGCAGCCACACACAAGCCTAAGATCATGCGCAATGCCAAGCGTCAGCTGGAGTGGTGTAAAGCTCGCCGCCATTGGACTCTGGAGCAGTGGAAACATATTCTCTGGAGTGATTAATCACTTCATAATCTGGCAGTCCGACGGACGAATCTGGGTTTGGTGGATGCCAGGAGAACGCTACCTGCCTGAATGCATAGTGCCAACTGTAAAGTTTGGTGGAGGAGGAATAATAGTCTGGTGCTGTTTTTCATGGTTCGGGCTGGGCCCCTTAATTCCAGTGAAGGGAAATCTTAATGCTACAGCATACAATGACATTCTAGATCTCGACGATTGTGTGATTCCAACTTTGTGGCAACAGTTTGGGGAAGGCCCTTTCCTGTTTCAGCATGACAGTGCCCCCATGCACATTGTGAGGTCCATAGAGAAATGGTTTGTCGAGATCAGTGTGGAAGAATTTTACTGGCCTGCACAGAGTCCTGACCGCAACCCAATCAAACACTTTTGGGATGAATTGGAATGCCAAATGCGAGCCAGGCCTAATCGCCCAACATCAGTCTGACTTCACTTTTTCTTTTCTTTTTCTTTTTGTATACCGAATCGAGGCTCGTGAAAGAGCTGACATTTACTTCACAAACAAATCAACCAGACAAACAAAATATATAAAAAGAGGGAGCAGAAGACAAGAGAAGGGGAAGCACACAAACACTTGAGAGCACACAACATTTAAGAGCAGGGAGATGTGTGGGAGGGAGAGGGCTTGGAGGGAGGAGGCGTGGGAAGGGGGGGGGGGGGGTTGGAGAAGTATAAAACACAAGGACACCAAGAACTTCCAGGACAGAAGTTGGTATTTCCAAAAAGTGGAATTGGGGTGAAGGATGCTCTTGACTAACTAATGCTCTTGTGGCTGAATGGAAGCAAATCCCCGCAGCAATATTTCAACATCTAGTAGAAAGCCTTCCCAGAAGAGTGGAGGCTGTTATAGCAGCAAAGGGGTGACCAACTCCATACTAATGCCCATTACTTTGGAATGAGATATGTGATGTTCGGGTGTCCATATACATTTGATCATGTAGTGTATCTGTACAGGACAGGGTAGAGGAGCTACATGAACACGGTCCCATTTTGCATTTTGACATTTTTCATGTGTAGTTGACTACCTGCAACATCATTTCTGGGGCTGGATCTTGTGTCATCCACAGAACTGGCAATTCATCAACTGTAACTTGTCAGGCATGACCGACTGGAGAAGGAGCATTGATGGCAGGCGAGTGGGCACGTCTGTGTATGGTGGCTTGATAGTTGACCCACAAATCATGTTGGTGCAGGGTGTCTCTTGCAAGAAGCACATTTAGTGTTCTCCTGGTGACAAAGCCAAACAATATACTCTGTATTGTGCATCATTCACATCAGCAACTGAGTCTTGACCGTAAATAGCACAACTGAACCACTCCGATACAGCCTCCAATACAGGTTGCGATGTCAAAATGAGCCCCCAATTGTCAAGCCTTGCACGAAGTCTCACTTTTGTACATGGAAAATGTTCTCCTTTTACCTTTCCCATAAAACGACCTTGTGGAGTCACACACAGTCAGAATACGAGTATAAACCCAATGAGATATTTGATGCGCCCTATTTTTAATCACACAGGCGTGATTCTTGTGACGCCACTCAAAAAAAAAAAAATTGCTGATATTTGTGAACTGAGAGCAGAAGCGATCCACTGCGACATCAGTATCTGGACTGTGAATGACAATATCAAGATGACTAGAACTGGTGTGCTTTGCATGGAGGAGGAGACGGGTATCAACCTCCTCATAACCGCACTGAAATTCATCCACTAAATGTATGTACAGCTCACCCGATGACACTTTCAACACGAGACATTGGTCAGAATGTGTCACATAAATGCTATCATCTCACTCCGGATCAGGCAGGTTGCTTGTCTGCCACGTAGAGAAGAGGAAATCACAGTGCTTCTTTATTCTCACCCCTAGTGAGAATTTTCTTCCACCGACTTGGAACTTTTTGATCGGGCCTGTGATGTGCAGTATATTGAGTGTCATGTGCAGTATATGGAGTGTCATGTGCAGTATATGGAGTGTCATGTGCAGTATATGGAGTGTCGTGTGCAGTATATGGAGTGTCGTGTGCAATATATGGAGTGTCGTGTGCAGTATATGGAGTGTCGTGTGCAGTATATGGAGTGTCGTGTGCAGTATATGGAGTGTCGTGTGCAGTATATGGAGTGTCGTGTGCAGTATATGGAGTGTCGTGTGCAGTATATGGAGTGTCGTGTGCAGTATATGGAGTGTGCATGTGCAGTACATGGAGTGTCGTGTGCAGTACATGGAGTGTCGTGTGCAGTATACGGAGTGTCATGTGCAGTATACGGAGTGTCGTGTGCAGTATATGGAGTGTCGTGTGCAGTATATGGAGTGTCGTGTGCAGTATATGGAGTGTCGTGTGCAGTACATGGTGTGTGATGTGCAGTGTATGGAGTGTCGTGTGCAGTGTATGGAGTGTCGTGTGCAATATATGGAGTGTCGTGTGCAATATATGGAGTGTGGTGTGCAGTATATGGAGTGTCGTGTGCAGTATAGGGAGTGTCGTGTGCAGTATATGGAGTGTTGTGTGCAGTATATGGTGTGTGATGTGCAGTGTATGGAATGCAAATGCAGTATATGGAGTGTGATGTGCAGTATATGGTGTGTGATGTGCAGAGTGCAGGATGATTGTGATACTGTGATCGGGCGATGTCACCACTTACCCGTCTAAATCTCGCCATTTCCCAAAGCAGTGAGGATACTTATTCCATCTAACCTCAGAGAACAGACACACATTCTCTGCTTTTATCGAAGCCAGATACAAAACACAGAATACGCGCGACTTCCCAGTAGATTTTGCTTCGGACATGCGTCTCCTCACGCCGACATGGGGGCCGCCATTGCAGTACAAGTAGTACACGTGTTTACAAAAATACAGCTCTTCTTCTTCTTCTTCTTTTTTGAGGTTTAATGGCGCTTTCAGAGCCGCGAGGCTCTATATACGGCATACGCCACGCACCCTAACATCCAAACAAACCAACCAAGAGGTTAACATGAGAAAAACTAGAGGCTCACACTGCTAACCCCGTCTCTTTGATAAACTTTAAAACTGATCTACAAAACCCAGGATGTTTCAGATCCAGCCAGCAAAAGGCTTCCGGCAGACCTGACCACGTGATCCCCATTCCGCGGACAGAAAGCTGAAGACGAGATCTAGCATTATTATAACGCGGACAAAAGGAAAAAACATGGTCCAGATCTTCGGGAACCTTACACCGATCGCACCACCCCAAGGGATGGCACTCGATCCTGTGAAGATAAAAATTGAGAAAACAATGTCCAATTCTAAGTCGAGATAAGATAGACTGCTCCCTGCGAGGGAGCCGGGGAGACGACCCCAAGGACATGATCGATGGATGCACCTTGTGACACCACCTCCCCTTAGGGGAGGAGTCCCACTGACTTTGCCATATAACATTAATTTTCTGTTTAATTAAATTAGAGAGGTCTGCCTGGCCTAGCGGAACCGGGGTTTCGAAATCCAGATTGAGGGTGCGTTTGGCCGCCTGATCACACACTTCGTTGCCTGCAATGCCCACATGGGCAATACAGCTCTTGATTGGCTAGAAGTGATATTACTACACCGACTGGCCTAATTACTCCGCTGATCACAGGCACCTGATGCTCTTCCACCTTCAGAAATGGTTCCTAGTAACTCATACCAAATGCTAATTGTAGTGTCTTTAAAACACAGATGCGAACACGTGGAGAGGATCAAGCACCATCTTTATACGAGGAAAAACAGGCCTCACTCGGCCAGCACACCGCACCCCACTCGGCCGTACATGGCACGACACTCCTCCCCCTTAAGTCACATGTGGTCTTTCAAATACGCGGATCGCACAATGCGTCTAGAAGAAACACGCTGCCATTGGGCCGTAGACACGACCGGCGACAGCGAGACATTGGAAACAGATGACGGCTTCCCAGCAGACACCAAACTGGGTTCATCAATCGATACCGGAGGAACATCCACGTACACTACCATCATTGTCCTGAACATCCGGATCCACAGATGGAGGGGCAGCAGGTCAGAACATGGTCACAGGCACCTCAATGGATGAGGACACATCGCACGGCGGAACGGAATTGGTTGCATGTGAATGACTGGACCCGCAATCCAATAATTGATTCACATGACGTTTCCAGATAAGCCCGAGTAAGCGTCAATCACCATCAGAATCATACGGCCCATGACTGGCCCGCAAAATATACATGAACAAGCTGCCACGTTCTATCAGCAGGTGGCCATAAGGATACACATGAGGGATTATCAGCATCAGTTTGACACATCGCATGGCTTTAACGTCCATGCCTTTATCATGTCTATCTTTATCATGAGTATTGCATGCCTTTAACATCCACTCGATGTCCGCATGAAGCCCAGGCCACCATAACAAACTCCAGGCTAAACTCTTTGTTTTGACTATACCCAAATGACCCTCATGCAATGCATTGAGACAACGCTGACGTAAAGAAGCGGGAATGACCACCCTCATACCCCACATTACACAACCTTGAGCTAAAGGTCTCGCGAGATCTGGAGATGACTTCACGGATTTTCGAAGCTCCACACGGTCTCCACGTTTTCAAAGTTAAGTCTGTTCACAATTTTATTTTATCGAAACTGTATTTTATCTTTTGGCGTGTGAACTTATAGTGTATCCCTTGGATGTTTCTCGGTGTTTATATTTCATAAATTATTCGTTTCTGTTTGCCGCGCGTGTGAGGCCTTGCAGCCTCAAGCTTCCCCTGTCGAAGTTTGTTTCTTCCTTCGCTGGTTTTGCTAGGTTTTTGATTTTCCCCTCTCCCCCAAACTTCACCGAACATCTACTCTTTGTCTAACGTTGTAACCCCCACCCCCACCCCCCCCAAAACAAACAAAAAAACTGTGCTTTTGTCCCATCGTGTGCTTTTGCCTCTGCCCACATGCGCTGTCTCGCCCCGCCCCCATTATCCCCTTGCCTTGCACCTTTTGCCCTGTTCAAGTGACTCGTGGTCGTCCCTCTAGGCTCCCTCTCCCCATTGGTATTTTGTGAATATAAGATTGTTATTCACGGTTCTGTTTAAATATGTTTAAACTTTCCCCTGGAATGTTTTATTCAGTCGTATATTACAACACGCTGTTTTTCTTCCTATTTAAAAGGCTCCTTTCAATTTCCTCTTCAACTCATTCCATTTCAAAAAAATATTCAATCTCGTATAATTCTTTCTCACTGCATGCTCTAAATTCTCATTAATTCCACCCCTCCTCCATCGTTCTTAAACGGATCGCAAACTTGAAAATCACAACAAACCCAATTTGTTATAAATGTTCATCTTTCATTAATCAGCCACTTTCTAAACTCCCCCCTTGCCCCTCCCCTCCAAATTTCCCCCTTTGCCCCATCCCTCCTAAACTCCCCCCTTGCCCCTCCCCTCCAAATCTCCCCCCTGGCCCCTCCCCTCCGAATCTCCCCCCTTACCCCCTTGCCCCTCTTAAACTCCCCCCTTGCCCCTCCCCTCCTAAACACCCCCCTTGCCCCTCCCCTCCTAAACTCCCCGCTTGCCCCTCCCCTCCAAATCTCCCCCCTTGTCCCTCCCCTCCAAATCTCCCCCCCTAAACTCCCCTCTTGCCCCTCCCCTCCTAAACTCCTCCCTTGCCCTTCCCCTCCTAAGCTCCCCCCTTTCCCCACACATTCAAAACTCCCCCCAACCCCTCCCCTTCAAATCTCCCCCCCAACCATCCCTCCCCCCACCTCCTTCTCAAAGCTGCCTCCTCCCCACTTCGTCTCCCTTCTATCTCATACCTCCACCTCCCCCAACCTTCTACTTTCCTCTGCCCCCCCTCAAACAACCCCTCACTGTGCCTCATCCCATCACCATCAAACCTTTTGTCCTCCTCATCCTTCCCTTTCTTGTAACTCTTCTGTAATCTCTGACACACTATCAACTGCTCTTCCTACCTCCCACTCTCACCCTTCATCTGACCCAAATCCCTCCCCTGTCCTGCACCCGTTGCTCCCCCTCTCTCCTCATTAACGGTATGGACCTCAAACATCCGGGGCCTTCGCTCAAACCTGATTGGTCTCTCCATTCAGGTTGCTTCTGACAATCCAGACTTGATCTGCTTAACAGAAACTTTCCTCCTTCAAGATGTCTCTGATTCCTTAATATCTCTTCCTGGTTACTCCCTCCTCCGGTACGATAGACATGAGCCTCGTCCTGGTGGTGGGGTGGCTATCTTTATCAAAAACTCTCTTCCTCACTCTCCCTGCACTGCCCTCTCTCAACCCCACCCCCAGGAGTACCTCTGGCTACGGCTTCCTCTCCGCTCCCACCTTTTGTTCATATGTGTTCTGTACCGTCCTCCAAACAGTGATGACTCCATTTACATTTCGCTGTCGGACAACATGGACCAGCTTCTATCAACTCATCCACACTCTCTCTTCCTCATATGCGGTGAATTCAACTGTCATCATGCCAGCTGGCTGGGTGTGGGTTCATCTCTCACCAGCCATGGCACCTCAGCAAAGAACTTCTGTGACTCATTGGGACTGACACAATCTGTCAATTTCCCGACCCGGATCTCAGTCAATGGTGTATCTCCTCTTCTGGACTTGATTATGTCTAACTTCCCTGCAAATGTCTGCTGGTCTTCTTCTGCTCCAATCGGTTCTTCTGATCATGTGCTTGTTAAAGTGGACATTTCTCTGGCCATTCTCAGAGAGCCTCCTCAGCGCCGACGAGTCTGGCATTTCACTCAGGCCGACTGGCACGGGCTGCAAGCAGCCATCAATCACCTGGACTGGTCTCCCATCTCTACTGCCTCTGACATCAATTATTCCTGGGAATTCTTCCAAAGCAAACTGCTCTCTCTCATGCACAGATTTATCCCATCTCGTCTTCAGTTGTCTTACCTTCCTCCCGTCCATGGTACACTGAATCTTGTGGTGAGGCAGTTGCCCTGAAACAACTTGCCTTTGCCTCTTGGAAGGCAAATCCAACTGAAGGCAATCTCAGTTCCTTCCACAAAGCTCAAAACAAGTGTGTGTCTACCCTCAGGAGTGCCAGGAAGCACTATCTCTCCACACTCAAGATTTAACTCTCAAACCTGTCTCCTTCCCCCAAATCCTGGTGGCATCTGGTCAAATCCGTTTCTGGTGTTTGTTCCCCCTCCATCCTCTCCCTTACCTCAAATGGCTACACAGTTGACACCGCACGTGACAAAACCGAATGCCTCAACTCTGTGTTTGCCTCAAAATCTTGTGTCCCAAACCCATCTCTCTCTGTTCCCACCTTTCCCAGTCGAACCCAACTGCTCCAGGACTCTGTGTCCTTCTCTCCTGACAAGGTGGAGAAGTTTTTATCAAACCTCGACTCTGATTCTGCAACTGGACCAGACGGCATCAGCCCACGGGTCCTAAAATCCTGCTCGGCCGCTCTACCTCACCCTCTCTCTGTTCTTTTCACCATCTCTTTTACTCAAGATCATCTGCCAGCATCTTGGAAATCAGCAAACATTACCGCTTTACACAAAAAGGTGCAAAAACAGATCCTTGCATCTCCAGACCAATCAGCCTGCTTCGAATTATCAGCAAGGTCATGGAATCCATCATTGCTTCGGATATCAAATCCTTCCTCTTCTCCAATGGCTTGATCTCTGATCATCAATTTGGATTCAGACCAGGTCATTCCACTCTGGACATGTTACTTCTGCTGTCTCAACAATGGATGGAGGTCCTCAATGCCAAACAGGAAATCAGAGCCGTCTCACTTGACATATCACGTGCCTTCGATACGGTCTGGAACCCAGCTCTGCTCACCAAACTCTCCTCCTATGGTATCCATGGAAATCTCCACTCATGGCTTGTGGATTTCCTCTCTGGTCGGAGGCAACATGTGGCCCTGAATGGATTTCTCTCATCTCCCCTTCCTGTTCTGGCTGGAGTTCCCCAAGGTAGTGTTCTGGGCCCTGTGCTATTTCTGGTCTTCATCAATGATCTCTCCGACTCTCTGGAAAATCCTCTCTATCTCTTTGCTGATGACTCCACTATCTGCCGCTCCATTCCTCATCCCTCAGATCGGCAGTCTGCAGCCTCCTCACTCTCTGCAGACCAGGACAAAATCACAGACTGGTCAAACAAGTGGAACATGTCTTTCAATCCTGGCAAATCTCACACTCTTACAATGTCTCTCCGAAAGGACCGACTGGAAAACCCTCCCATCTACTTTCTCAACAATCCTCTACAAGAAGTTCTGTCGCTCAAGCTTTTGGGTCTCACTATCTGCCATGATCTTTCTTGGGAAAACCACATTTCCAAGCTGGCCTCCAAAGCCAGTCGCCGACTGGGCATCCTCCGTCGTGCGAAGTCCTTCCTTGGCACACCTGAGCTCCTCACCACATACAAGGCTTTTATCCACAGCTCAATGGAATACTGTTCCCCCCTTTGGGCTGGTGCTCCTGCCTCACACCTAGCTCGGCTTCACGCTGTTGAGGCCAAAGCTTTCAGAATCATTGGAATCTCCTGCGATGATGTTAACTCCGAGGGCCTTTCACTCACTCACCGCAGGCAGTTTGGTGGTCTTTCTGTCTTCTACCGACTCCTCTCCGCCCTTGCTCCCCCAGCTCTCTGTGCTCTGTCCCCCCAATATTCCTTCAGGTCGCACAAGATCTGCCTGCACCCCTCTTATGGTTAAACTGCCAAAATCTAGGCTCTCTGCTCACCTTCACTCTTTCATTCCCCTTTTGTCCTGCCTTTGGAACAAACTCCCCACTCACTTCAATCCCACTCCTCCCTCCAGGTCTTTAAAACAGCTGTTCACCACCATCTCTTATCTTCCCCCATCCAAAACCTTGATCTTTTCTACCCCTGCTAATTCACCCCAGAGCCCTTGCAGTGTTCATATGTTTTATACCTCTCCCACCTCCCCCCAAGCCCTCCCCCTCCCACATTTCTCCCGATGTCCCTGCTCTCAAATGTTGTGTTTGTGTCCTTCCCCCTATTTCCCCATCTTGTCTGCCGCTCCCCTTGTTTTTTGTGTTTCGTGTGTCAGTTTGACTTTTTGTGTGATTAATGTTAGCTC
The DNA here is from genome assembly GCF_964187855.1 of Myxine glutinosa. Taxonomy (NCBI): domain Eukaryota; kingdom Metazoa; phylum Chordata; class Myxini; order Myxiniformes; family Myxinidae; genus Myxine; species Myxine glutinosa. Next base: position 49,571,284 of record NC_136274.1, read on the forward strand.
TTTCACAAGCCTCGATCTTGTATACAAAAAAGAAAAAAAAGAAGAAAAAAGAAGACAGCTCGGACGGACGCTCGCAACACATACGGAGCATATTGCGATGTCGAAGGAAACTCGCAGCAACAACCTGACAATACAATGTGCGCAAAACGTGACAACACGGGATCATGACGAATGGCAGCAGCCACATCCGCAGTGATTATTAGATCAGATTCAATCTGTTCAAACATGTACACCTCCACCTCATTTGCAGGTTTAGTGTTGGCCTTAGGAGACGGCAGTCGAGACAGACCATCACAATTAGTGTGCCATTAAGAAGCACGAAAGTTGATTTCATCATCGTACTTTGATGGTGAGGTATCCCATCACGAGCTTGGTGAGGCCCATCAGGAGCTTGGTGGGTGAGGCCCATCAGGAGCTTGGCTGGTGAGGCCCATCAGGAACTTGGTGGGTGTGTTGTGGCATCTTTTGGACACTTCTCTAAGCCAAAAGTCAAGCAGACTCCACGAGACTCACTCAGTTGAAAGAGATTTATTACTAATCTTGCAGAGAGTTCTTTCTTTCTTTTTTCTTTTTCTTTCTTTCTCACTCACTCACTCACTCACTCACTCACTCACTCACTCACACACACACACACACACACACACACACACACACACACACACACACACACACACACACACACACACACACACACACACACACACAGCCTCGGAGCTTTTCTCTTAAGTAGACCTCTGCTGCTTTGATGTCGCTCCATTGGAATTCCGAAGTCACTTAACGCCAGCCTTTCGGGCACCAAAGTCCATCTGGTTTCCATTATGGAGGACACAAAGACTGATAAAAATCCCTCCCCAAGTCCCGCTAATGGTGGGATACATTCCAACTCCGCGTTCACATCCTTGGAGGTCACTGGGTCATCTCACAGATGGTTAACTGCTTGGGGAAGTTCTTTGCACATTTCCTTGCATGCTTTAAGAACAAAGTTCACATTGACGTACAATTTAACTACTTGCATAACTCGCCGACCCTAACGAATATAGAAATCTTCCATAGGTGAGGCCCATCAGGAGCTTGGCAGGTGCGGCCCATCAGGAGTTTGGCGGGTGAGGCCCATCAGGTGCTTGGTGGGTGAGGCCCATCAGGAGCTTGGTGGGTGAGGCCCATCAGGAGCTTGGTGGGTGAGGCCCATCAGGAGCTTGGTGGGTGAGGCCCATCAGGAGCTTGGTGGGTGAGGCCCATCAGGAGCTTGGTGGGTGAGGCCCATCAGGAGCTTGGTGGGTGAGGCCCATCAGGAGCTTGGCTGGTGAGGACCATCAGGAGCTTGGTGGTTGAGGAACATCAGGAACTTGGTGGGTGAGGCCCATCAGGAGCTTGGCAGCACAATTCATTTCCTTGCCCGGGCAGAAGACCAATGATTAGTCATAGCCAGCAAGGGTCGACGCCCACCATTGTACATGACCTGAAAATGTGGGCAGAATGGCTCTGGCTTCTCCCAAAATACCTAACAAGGGTTTGTGATCAGTCTCAATGGTAAGATGTCTTCCAAAAACATATTGGTCCATCTTAGAGTTGTCCCACACACACGTGAGTGCCTCTCGTTCTACTTGAGCATAAATGTGTTCAATGTCATATAGGGTTTGGGATGCAAATGCAACAGTTTGAGATTACCACCTCCGTTGGTTTGCAACAACACACACCTGATGTTGAGCAAAGAACTATCACAACTGAGAATAAGTTCCTTGGTTGGGTCGTAATGGACAAGCAATGGTGAGGAAGACAGAATGGTTTTAGCACGCTTAAACGCTCTTGTTTGAGCAGCTGTCCAATCCCAGGTAACACCCTTCCTGAGGAGGAGGTGCAACGTCTCAACGGTCATGCTCACTTGTGGCAGAGAATTACCAAAGTAGGTCAACATCCCAAACAGGCACGAAGTCCTGAAATGTTTCGTGGTATCTGAGCATTCATAATTGCTTAAACTTTGCTCAGAGAGGGCAGAACGTCTTGACAGGAAATTTGATGACCCAGGTATTCGCCTTCATGTGCCATAAAGTTTCACTTCTCACACCTTCGGCATAGCCCAGCTTATGACAGCCGACTGAGGACTTCGTTTAGGTTCTCGAGGTGTTCATGTGGCGACTCGCCAGTTACTGGTATGTCATCCTGAAATATGACTGTCTTTGGTACAGTTTTCAATCTCCATCTTGCGTTGTAAAATTGGTGCATCAGAATGTATGTATGCCAAATTGGCATCTGTTTTACACTTAGAGTCCTCGATGAGTGTTGATGCATGTGTATGGCTTGGAATCGTCATCCAGTTCCATTTGTGCATAGGCATTGGTCATGTCGAGCTTGGTGAACATTTGGCCACCCATGAGAGTGGTGAAATGATCCTCAGCTTTAGGCCAAGGGTAGCCAGCCACCCAGCTTCGAGTAACGGTTGATCGTCGTTTTGTCATCCCCACAAATGCACACTGTTCCATCTGCCTTGAGAACTGGGATTATAGGTGTTGCCCAGTCTGAGTACTCGACTGGCGAGATGATCCCCTCACTCTGCAGGAGGTCAAGCTCACATTCGATCATTGATCGAATCATATAGGACACAGGTCTGGCCTTACGGAACAATGGCCAGGCATCTGCAGAGACATGAATTCTTACTTTGGGCCCTGCAAAGGTGCCAACGCCATCGCTTAACAGGCCGAGTTGAGCCGATTACAGGAACTATCTCATTGGTATATGCCCTTAGGTCAGTAGATGCAGGCCGCCGTGCAGGAACCTTTAGTACATAGAGGTGAATGTGCTATCATCGATGATTGATCTCGAAGCACCGGTATAAACTTCCATCTTCACCGGGATTCTATCAATAGTCACATCAACCATAATTGGAGCATCGGAGCTCTTGTTTCCAACAGAGAAAACTTTGTAAGGTTGCACATTTGTCTCTCAGTTGCTAGCTGTGCTTGGTGATATCATCCACTGCATCAGCATCCGCCCCGAGGTGATAAGCAGAAGACAAGTTCTTCGACTTGGCTTGAGGACAACGACGACCTTTGAAGTGTCCTCACTTGCCACAGCTATCACAGGTATAATTCCTGTACCAATACTGATAAGCTGGATGATTATCCCAACAACACCAACAGGTTACACCAGCCCTTCGGCCAAACCCAAGGGCATCAACAGGTGGAGGTGAGTTTGGTGGCTTGCTAGGACACTTTTGCTTGTCGTCAAAGGCTACTTTGTCCACCAATGCATCCTGGTATGTAACTTTTGACTTGTTAGAGATCACGCGTAGGCTCTCGTCCCTTTATGAGGCTGTACGCCAGGCCCGCACAGAGAGTCAGTAATACAGCCCGCCTCCTTTCAGCGTCCACATCAGCATCCATTTTGTTGGCCATGAAATACTGCTTCAGCCGTTCGGTATCGTCTTCCCAATAATCCGCCACTGTGTATACATGCAGTATGCCGATGCACGAAGTCATCCCACATTCGTCGCCACTGCAATGTACTCAACAGAGAAAGAGACAGACTCTGAAGAGGGAACAATAGCCTTGGTTTATTGCATTCCAGGCTCGGCACAGCAATGCAACAAGAAGGGGTCACGTCGCCCCGTTATCCCCGCATACAGCACTCGTATGCACATTGGTATTTAAACTACCCGATACATCTCAGAAACTGAGCGCGATTCAATGAGGTCTCATTCCTGAAACCATACATGCCACACGTGAATGTCTCAATGGCATCCAGTGTAGTTTCAGACGTTCTTCTCGCAGGCCAAAGTCACGAACGCCTCCTCAAATTTCTCACTCGCCTCCAGACATGTTGCTAGTCGAACATTCCTCAGCTGGTTGAACCTGTAATAATGTTAATTAATGTCTCAGCCTTCGCTTCCCACGAAATGCAGACCGAATATCCGTTCCAGGCCATGCCCACCGCTGTCCATTGGGAGGGAAAGAAGGCCAAGATCGGCGAGCAGGACGATCTGGGCGCAAACTTTATTCGACGGGTTCCGCGCTTCCCTCAGAGCTTGGCTGAATGGATGAGGCAACTCTCTTTCTTACTGTTAAACGTTGGAAAATATATTTTTTGGAAATATATTTCGTTACATTTGAGAACTTTGATTGGTCTTAGCTACCACCATCACAGATGAAGCAACAATAATATCATGCTATAGGCAGAAAAGAAAAGCAGAGCAGCTCTCACTCTGTTCAATGAGTTCAATGAGCAAGCAAGGCAGGGAGTGTCACATCCAGCCTCAGATTTGTGCCAAGACCTTGCATCCGATCTGTGTACATCCAATGTTGGGTCAATTGATGATTATGTCAGCCCTAATCATGGAAAAGGTGGTCTGTGTGAACATATGCAAGCTGAAGCTACAAACGCAAACTGTCAAAGTGAGATGTACTCTCAAATACAAGATATTGAGGGATCTTCTCCAAATAATCAACCTCAGCCACAGTCAGCAGCAGCAGCAAACTCGGCCAACCAGACCCCAGCGCTGGGCTCAACAATGAAGCTTCTACTGAGTGACAAAAAAAACGCTACCGGGGGTAAGAAGAGCACCTTCAACAAAACATCTAAGCTTATCTTGCATGAAATCCCATTTGACGAAAGAAAAATGTTTTGGATTTTGTTTTAAGTAGACATTCAATATTCTTTGCAAGTTTAGACCAATTATGCTTCATCCACAATTATTGTGTTTTGACGTTTAAGCTCTCCGATTTATTTGGAGCTTATTTGCAGTTTCGAAGGTTTTATTGTCTGTCATTCACAGCATCTATATTATATTCTCCGTAGGTGATTCTGTCTGTCGGTCTGTGATACGTCTGTCCGGGGGAGTGGCTACACCCAGTCTGAGAGGGGCTTCAAAAACAAATATCCACCATTTTGTTTACTCGCATAGCTTTGAGGCTTATTTTGTTTGGCCAGCGGTGTCTTGCTCTCTCTCTCACAGCTTTATTTCAACTCTAATTCGATATTTCATTTTTCGCAGTCGCTATCATGGTTTTAGACTCGGTTGAAAAAAACAGGAATAAAATTCGATAAAAGTTACCGTTTGTAGAACAAAATGCATTTTCAAAAGGCCTGGAACATGAAGCCCATTCATTGAGTCTCCCTCATGGCTTTATCTCGACTAATTCACCATCACAGTCGCTGGGATGGTTAAAGTCTGTTTCAGCTGAAGTTGAGAAAATCGGCGACATGTATTCCATCAGCCGTTTTGAATGTGTCGACTGTTATGTCGGCACGGGGAAGGAGAGAGGGGAATGAGAGAGGGGATTGAGAGAGGAGAATGACAGAGGAGAATGAGAGAGGGGAAGGAGAGAGGGGAAGGAGAGAGGAGAGAACGCTCCCAGGACTTCGTTATTTATATTATTACTTAGTAAAAATACAGTGATTGAATACTGAAGTTCGGGATCGAACCGAAGTCTAATTATATTTTTCCATATCCCTGGGGTGTACATACAGAGTTTTATTTTAAGCAAGTCAACTCTGTTCCAACCATGGAAATAAACAATACAGTACTTCAAAAATGTACATAATAATGTAAACTAACGATGGAATACAATATTTCTTAATAACGTTTGGTTTTGATCAATTTTTCCTTTGTAAAGCGAAAAGTTATTGATACATTCAAATTTTAAAATGAAGAAGAGTCATGGGCTCTATAGGCCTACGATCGGCCTCCGTATGCTCTGCATGTCTGTATGATCGGGTGTGCATTTTAAGACTCAATCAACATGTCTTTGATCATGAATTACTTTTTGAACAATTACTTGTGTGTGTGTGTGTGTGTGTGTGTGTGTGTGTGTGTGTGTGTGTGTGTGTGTGTGTGTGTGTGTGTGTGTGTGTGTGTGTGTGTGTGTGTGTGTGTGTGTGTGTGTGTGTAATTGGACAAAAGAATTGGAGCATTGTTGCACATAAAAATTGAAAATCATAAGAGATAGAATTGTGAGGAAACAAAAATAAAAAAACAAGATGTGTGTGTGTGTGTGTGTGTGTGTCTGTGTGTATATGTGTGTGTGTGTGTGCATATATGTGTGTGTTTATATATGTGTGTGGGTGTACATGTGTGTGTACGTGTGTGTGTACGTGTGTGTGTGCGACGCCCAGTCCACAGTGTGCATGCAAAATTTTTGTTGTAATCATGGATATTCTCCACAAGCTTGCTTTTGTTACATTCCATGTGTAGTTGGCACAGGCAAAATTTCAGCACTTAACTCGCAAGTTTAGGGGTCGCAATTAATGTCGGTTTTTTCTTCTTTTCACAGGACTGATGGCGGAGCGTACTCGTGGTCATGCTGAGTTGTGGTTGTTGGGTTCCTCCCAAAAACGGTTCTCCACTGCCCGCCTTCCAACGCGTCTTGATGTTCTGCGTGTCTCCCAGCATGTCCACGTTGAGCAATGCCTACCTCTAAGGGAGAGCTTCGGAGAGACGGCCAAGGCTCTCCTGCAAGTCTGGGAGAGGGCGCGAATACCGACGCAGAGAGTGAATTAATGCGTCAGAAAACTGGACGCACTGTTCAAAGCCTATCAAGACGTGAAGAAAGTGCGTACCATCCCCCTCGAGAGCTGCCGAGAACGGGAGTGCACGGACAGCCTGAAAGGCCTGTTTGATATTGGGGCCAAAGACGCTCTCGAGAGGATGAGGAATGAAGAAGATCAGGCGCTTTACATCATGCAGCGCCAGGATGTCAATTCATGCAGCATGGCAGGGGCGGACATGGTCCAAGCCAGGAAGGAAGCACGGAAGCAAGAGCGTGAAGACCAGGAGGCTGCGAGGAAGGCTCGATACCAGGCGAGGGAGACGGGAGCTTCCGCCCAAGACCTGGAGCTCACCACCTCGTCCTATTCTCAAGAATCTCAGGACGAAGCCAACCAATCCCCTGCTTCGACGGCACATACTCCGAAATGATCGTGCATGACAAACATCTTCAGCACTCCCGAAGTGGCCTCAGCCATGGACCGCGTCAATCTACCAGACTGCGGCGCAGCCTATGTCGTTGGAGCCATTGCGCAAGCGCTGGGTCACAATCTCGAACAGCTGACTCTTTCGCGGAGCTCCATTCGGAGATCCCGATGACAGGCCCGGGATGCGGTTTCTGCAGCTGACCATGAGGCGTTCGCTGTTGACGGCCCTGTTCTATTGCACTGGGATGGAAAGCTGCTGGCGGAATTCTCAGGGAGCCGGCGCAACATGGATCGCATGGCCATTTTGGTCACTGGATGTGACGGGATGGAGAAGCTGCTCGGTGTGCCCAAGATGAAGAGAGGAACAGGGGAAGCACAGGCGAATGCGTGCTTGTCGGCCCTGGATGAGTGGTCCTTGCGTCCCCATGTTCAAGGCCTCGTGTTTGATACAACTGAAGGAGTTGGCGAAGGAGGGCTTCCTGAAGCAGCCACCGTCCACGTGGAGCCAAAACCCCACCTTCCTGGAGCTTCGAGCGGCTGCCACCGGTCTCTCCTGTGTCAACGACGCCGCATAGAGGGGGGTCGCTCTGATACAGACCTACAACACGACGCTGACTCGGGATGAGGAACAAAAGCAGTTCCTCCTTCGCCTCGTGGCGGAACACCGACAGCGGATCCCTGAGCCTTCCAATGCTGCCCTGATGAAGAAGAAACAGTAGGAGGAAACATTGTACTGCCACAATTACTCCACCAACGCTTACCCCAGTGACTCAGTGCAGGAAAGGCTCGCTCAGTATCGTGTCCGGTAAAGTATCCTACAACTACCTTCAGGTCTGACTTGGAGGTATCATTGCGACCTCTAAATATTCTCCTTTCGCACTGAAATTTCTGTTGTATGTTTATGGGAAGGATTGTCATTAAATAAAGCTTGTGGAGAAAAAATCCGAAATGGTTTTTATTTGTGGACCAGTGTGCGTGTATGTATATATGTGTGTGTGTGGGTGCACATATATGTGTGTGTGGGTATGCACGCACATGCATTCACATGTTATCAGAAGTAAATGTGCATGGCTCAGATAGTGGATACACTTTACTATGCTTGCATGAATTCCCCCAGAAAATAAAAATGAGGTGCCTAGATACAAAACTAATTGTCAGATGTGAAGGCAGACACCTTGGTGGACCTGTAGAAACCAGCAATACAAATGATTTTAATTATGATTTTTATAATATGAATATAAGTACGTCAAAAAATGGCCTTTATAATAAAAAGAAATGTTACATTTGTGCTCTTTAAAATGTTTTTCTCATTGCATGTGCCGTTCCTGTTGATTATTTTCAATGTAGTTACTCTTAAAATAAAACTGGATGTCACTACTATGTGTTGATCATGTTTTGTGTTCAACAGTCAAGTTTCCAATGCGTTGTAGGTCCGCCAGAAAAACAAGATTCGCACATAACGCTTGGTGTCCGTTGCAACAGAGAAAATGAGGGAGCCAAGGCTGATATTGTTTCCTTAAATTTCCGTCCCAAATATGGCCTTATTTATTGAAAATAAGTGGGAAAACAAGAAGAGAAAAAGAGGAGGTCAATGTTGTGATCGGAAAATAAAAAATCTGGACAAATAAAATTCTTCGCAATTTTTGTGTCAGCCCCGTCACGTGCATATCACTCTCTCCTCATCCGAACGATAGATCGCAGTCTTTGGAAAATCATGCTTGTTTACCAAGTTTCCTGCTCGGTGAAAACAATAAGACCACACACGCGCGCTTGCAAACTATCATTCTCCGACAAGCTCAGCATTCGTCTGCGTGTCCGTGTCTCCTCACTAGCGTGACGTGCGAATCTGAGTTTACAATTTCGCCTCGCGGAGCTCGCCGTCGTCCGATCATTCTTCACTTTAACCAGTATTTGAATGTTTTCAGTTGAATAAAGACCTGCAAGGTAAGAATTATGAATCTACTTTATTACCGAAAGGAAAGTTTTGTTAAAACTCTAAAGAAATTGCATGAATTTTTACGATATATTGTGCAGAAGTTCATGGCTTTTCTGTTTAATTTTCCTCATGCCTCTCTTGGTTGGCTCGTGCTGACGCATGTTACGCGCAATTGTGAAGATCAACATCGTCCCGATATTGTTCTCTACTGAGTTTCTCTCATGAAGTACTGCTTTTCATTTGGTGAGGCAAAAATAATGTCTCCATGAATAAAAATGTGTTGAGGTAAATTTAAGCTATCATATTCGGCACGTCACGCTGACACCGAAGTTGTAATACTGCACATAACTTGGACACGCATCCTGCGATGTCCACGTTATGTGCCGAATGGCTTTCATTTCTATCGGTGAATCTCGAGTAAATGATCAGAATTTGTCCACATTTATTGATTTACGATCACTGTTCATCACAATTTTTTTTTTTTTTTTTTTTGGATACTGAATCGAGGCTCGTGAAAGAGGTAACATTTATTTCACAAACAAATCAACCAGACAAACAAAATATATAAAAAGAGGGAGCGGAAGACCAGATGGGGAGAGAAGCCAGAGCCAGAGAGCCAGAGAGAGCCAGCTTCACTGGCTCCCCATCCCCCAGAGAATCCAGTACAAAATCCTCCTCTTGACCTACAAAGCCCTCCATAACCTGGCCCCATCCTACCTGACTGACCTCCTCTCCAGACACACTCACACCCGCAACCTCCACTCTGCTGGCGCCAACCTCCTGTCCCCTCCCCTCCCGTCCCCCCCCCCCCCCCATCCAGACCAAATTCAGATCCTGGAGGGACAGGGCCTTCTCCATCGCTGCTCCCACCCTCTGGAACTCACTACCTCACACCATCCGAGACTCCTCCTCACTCACCACATTCAAAACATCACTCAAGACCCACCTGTTCAACGCTGCATTTAACATTTAACCCACAGCATTTAACCCCTGACTATCTCTTCTCCTTCTTCCTTTTGCTTTGATTATTATTTACCTATTTATTTTTGTCTTTTTGCACTTGTTTTTTGTACTCTGTCAAAGCGTCTTTGGGCTTCTTGAAAAGCGCTATATAAAATAAATGTATTATTATTATTATTATTATAGAAGGGGAAGCACACAAACACAACATTTGAGAGCAGAAGAATGTGTGGGAGGGGGAGAGGGCTTGGGGGGAGGAGGCGTGGGAAAGGGGGGGGGGGGGAGAAGTATAAAACACAAGTACACCAAGGACTTCCAGGACAGAAGTTGGTATTTCAAAAAAGTGGATTTGGGGTGAAATTAGCGGGGGTAGAAAAGATCAAGGTTTTGGATGGGGGAAGATAAGAGATGGTGGTGAACAGCTGTTTTAAAGACCTGGAGGGTGGAGTGGGATTGAAGAGAGTGAGGGAGTTTGTTCCAGAGGCGGGAGAAAAGAGGAATGAAGGAGTGAAGGTGAGCAGAGAGTCTTGATTTTGGCAGTTTAACCATAAGAGGGTTGCAGGCAGATCTTGTGCGACCTGTAGGAATATTTGGGGGACAGAGCCCAGAGAGAGCTGGGGGGGGGGGGGCAAGGCCAGAGAGGAGTCGGTAGAAGATGGAAAGACCACCAACCTGCCTGCGGTGAGTGAGTGAAAGGCCCCTGGAGTTAGCTTCATCGCGGGAGATTCCAATGATTCTGAACACTTTGGTTTCAACAGCGTGAAGACGAGCTAGGTGTGAGGCAGGAGCACCAGCCCAGAGGGGAGAGCAGTATTCCATTGAGCTGTGGATGAAAGCCTTGTATGTGGTGAGGAGCTCAGGTGTACCAAGGAAGGACTTCGCACGACGGAGGATGCCCAGTCGGCGACTGGCTTTGGAGGCCAGTTAGAACTTCAAATTAGAACTTTTAATACGCTTACAGTTGTTCAAAAAATAAATGATGGAGGAATTGGTTCAATTTCGGTTCAGCACAACACTGACGCCATGAATTGGTTGGCTACACATTCGCAGAATATTTCTCCTTCCTGCTTTTTACTTTTACAGATTGTGAAGATGGAAACAAGGGACACAAACCAGAGGGTTTCCACAAAGTGTCCAGTAATTGTGCTGACAGAAAATGGCATAAAGAAGAAGAAGGAAAATGCAAGAAAGTGGAGAACAAAGATGAAAGAAAACGCAGAAGCATTCAATGCATTTCGGGAACAAGAAAACCAGAGGATGAGAGACTATCGTCGAAGACTGTCTGAGGAAATGAAGTCACAATAGAGAGCTGCAAAGAGAGCGACAAAGGCAGTATAGGTTACGGAAAAGCAGAACGGAGCCACAACGCAAGACCAGAAAAAGATCGGAGAAGCAAAGAGGAAAGTGCAGGGAAGAAAAAAGACGGTCGAGAGAATGCATGTCAGTGCAGAAGAGAGTAGCGATTAACAAGAAGAGGAGGGAAGCCTATGCAGCAAAGAAGATGAAGATGATGCAGTCTACGAAAGATAACATTTCTCTCCCAAGCACTCCTGTTAACGATGCTCCAGTCATGATTCCAACTCCAGGAAATCAATTGTCTTCATCTGCCAAGAGAACAGCAAAATCCCATTACAAACGAAAACTGTTGCAGAGTCTTCCCAAGTCCAGCGAGTTAAAAGCAGACGTCATCCTGGCTGGAATTAAATCTGTCGCCGTCATCCAAAAAGAGGATTAAACAAAAGCTGGGCGGAGCTTTGACACCCAAAAAGGAGTTGTTCGTCAGGGACTCGGTAGCTGCAACAATGAAGAACCTTGGGAAATCTAGAAGCAAGAGGACCCTGCGGCAGAAGAGACTACTAGCAGAGGCATTGATGATAAAAAAGAGAAGCCTGAAGTTTCTTAGGAATGCTGGAGTTTCAGGAAAAGTAGCAAAAAGAGTACAAGAATGTCACCTTGAGCATGGCTGGGAAGATCAGCGAAAGAAAAGAGGTCATGCCTTGTCTCGTGAACAGATTGAAAGCATCAAGAACTTCTACGGACAAGGGGACATCAGCTCAGACATACCAAATGCTAGGAGTGTGCTGAAGAAAGATGGAATAGTTTTCCACAGGAAAGTGCTGGCATCATCACTACAGACTACATACCAGCAGTACAAGGATCAACACCCTGACATCAACATCAGCTATGCAACCTTCAAGAGACTAAGACCCATCAACATCCTCCCCCACACACAGCATAAGTTCCGTGAATGCCTGTGTGAATATTGCATCAACATAGAACTGAAGTTGGGCCCCTGGTGTTGGTTATCCCTGGTGTTGGGCTAGCTGTTTAGCTAGGTTTATTTAGCTTAAGTGTTTAGCACTGTAAGTGCAGCACTGTAAGTGCAGCACTGTAAGTGTAGTGTTTAGCACTGTAAGTGTTTAGCTAGGTTTAGCTAGGTTAGCTAGGTTTAGCTAGGTTTAGGTGTTGGGCTAGCTGGTGTTAACGCCAGGGGGGTTGACTCAGCCTGTCATCCTTCCGAGGTCGGCTAATTGAGTACCAGTTCACTGGTAATTCCCTGTTTGTCGTTAAAGGCGGCAAAAAGGGTTGGCGTCAGGAAGGGCATCCGGCCGTAAAACATTGCTTCAAATAGGGGACCGAAAAACAACAACAACCACGGTTCCCGAAAAAGGCCAACCCCCGCTTTGCGGGGAAAAATGGCCTCTAAAGGTGGTTTTTTAAATTTTTTATAGAACTGAAGCTCAAGGCAGTCAACAAGATAATATCAGAACATCAACAGCCAGCCATCCACATCTCCGACAAGTATGCTGCTGCAAAGCTGACCACATGCAGTGAGGTAAATGGTAAACCAAAGAAAGCCTGCTTAGACAGACAGTGTGAAGAGTGTGGGACCCGCCTAATTCAATGCCACCTGCGTCTGGTGCTGACCACGCCTTGCCGTCAAACATCGCGGCAACGTTGGGAAAAAACGACTGTAGAAGGTCATCCGGCACGAATGTTCAAAGCAAGCAAACAAGGCACAGTGCAAGAACTCGTTCACGAGCTGCTGCGGGAATTAGAGCCCTATGCCAGCCACCTGTTTAATGCAAAGTGGCAGCATAACCAATACAAGAACATCACATCTGACATCCCACCTCAAACTGCCATCCTGTGCTTAGACTTCGGGGAGAACTACACATGCAGGGCACAAGATTCTCCCCAAGGGTACCATTGGACCAATACACAATGTACCATCCACCCTGTCGTCGCCAATTACACCTGTCCACAATCTGATTGCAGCGTGGCAGTAACAGATTCAATAATCTTCATTTCTAGTGATCTCAAACATGACCAACATGCTGTCCACCACTTCACAAAGAGGGCAGTTCAAATCCTGAAGGAGGAAGTTCCCTCGGATTACATTATTCAGTTTTCTGATGGGTCTCCAACTCAATATAAAAGTAAGACAAACTTCAGTGATTGTTCATTTTCATCGAAAGACATGGGCATCAGATGTGAGAAGCATTTCTTTGGCAGTCGACACGGGAAAGGACCCTGTGATCGTGAGATTTGTGTGGTGAAAAAATCTGTTAGAATGACAGTTGCAGCGAGTCAGGTAACGGTGTCTTCCCCTAAAGAGTTGTTTGAAGTCAGCCAAGCACGTTTGTCCCTCCCTCGTCACAATGACCAACATAGTCACACAAAACGACGGTTTGTCTATGTCCCCAAAGATGAAATCGAACGAAACCGTCCAGACAGAAGTGGTGTCACGCCAGTGAAGGACACAAGGAAGCTGCATGCTATCAGAGAAATACAGCCGTTTGTGATTTCTGCCAAGGAGAGAAGCTGTTTTTGTAAAGACTGCAGATCTGGAAAGACTGAATGTAACAACAAGGATTTGACAGGAGAGTGGAAGACTGTTAGAATAGTGTCTACCCTTCAAACTGTGGATGATGGAGAGGATGTAGCAGTTCCTGTTACACCTAGTGTGTCGAACCCGCCAGCTTCCACAGTTCTATAGCATAGTTTGCTATGTACACTGACTGAAGAGTCTGAGCATACTGCAGCTCAAGATACCCAACGAGCAGAATCCCATCAATTTGGGGACTTTGTGGAAGTTGCCTTCTTTGCCAAAGGTTCAAGACAATCAAAGATTTATGTTGGAGTGGTGAGTGAAGACAATGATGCACTGATCATTTTATTTCCTGAAAATTGTGTCCATTGTCAATGCAATAAAAACAATATATCACAGCTGTCACACACTTAAATTATAAAACCAGATGTACAAAAGGACACAAGAATACATTATTTTATTTCCAGTATACTTCTGTTTATTAAAAAGTCGAAAGACTTGGACTTCTAAAGTCTAAAGAGTCGAAAGAGTTGAAAGAGTCTAAAGTCTAAAGAGTCTAAAGACTAAGTCGAAAGACTTAAAAAGTCTAAAGAACCGGCTGTATTTGCTACTACCACAAAGAGTCTAAAGACTCTCAATGGAATTTACAATGTTGCAATCAATACATAATGACAAATTAGATTCAATTATTAGAAAGAATATTATAACCATTTTACTAACAAAATTGAAAGCTTCACATTCATAAAATATCACTTACAAAATTATCAAATATAAAAGCAAATCAATTAACTTGTGGAATACCAATCATCATGCCAGTATATTTCAAATTTATTCCAATTTGATAGACGAAACAATTATATGATTAAATGTACTGTCATTCCGAATTCAATTGAGGTCTGCCTTGGTATATAACATACATGTATAAAATTCCCTTTTTATGAAAACTATCTTTCAAAGAAATTATTTTATTTCATTTGTACAGGTCAATGACATCGATGACGAGGGCCACGAGTTAGAAGTCGTCTTCCTGAGGAACCGTCAAACTTATTTCACTTATCCGGATGTACAGGATGTAGTATGGGTGCCATTTGGATCCATTGTTCAAAAACTTCCGCCACCTACTATTGATGGTCGCGGTCGCCACACATTCTCACACTGACAAACAGATAAAGAGTACAAAGGCTATAAAATAGACATGTTAAGATGGTTAAATGCAACAAACTGCAACTTGGTAAAGTTGTTTGGTAGAGTTGTTTCAACACCATATGTGAGGATAAGGTACTGTTATTAATATCTAGCTCATGGTGATGTTGAAATTGGTCATATTAGCCAAAGAATTTCAATTGGGTTAAAGTGTAACATTACAACATCAAGTTTGGTGTCCGAGTTATGTGCACGTCCGACACATCTTTTCATGTTTCTGGAAATATATTGACTTTCTAGGGTCCATTAAAATACTTCCAAATGTGTGTGTATTCTCCGAAGTCTTTCTAACAATTTTACACTCATTTTGCTGAACACTTTTTTTTTCTTTCTAAGTATGCATATTGTGTGGTGTTGGCCCATGCTGGTGATATGCACATAACGGTGTCCAAATTTCATTTGCCCAAAATTTTGTGACTGAAGCAAATTTGCTGAAATATTTGTTGAGCATGATGCCCATAGTGATCAAGATTGAGCTTCATATTACTTCTTTTTTTTTTAAAACAACACACACACACACACTGCAAATAACCGATTAAAGTGGACACCGAGTTATGTGCATATCAATATAAGCCTGTATTGAGTGTGTTGTATGTCTTCGCGAATAATTTTTTAACCGAACATGCTGCAGGTCTGAAATTCTAGATTTAGATACACTGGAACCCCGCTATAACGAACACCAATATTACGAACTTCCGGATATAACGAACGAACGAACTTCCTGTCCCCCGCATATTTAATGAGATTCTATTGTTTAACGTAAGGCAAATCAATATGGCTACACCGTCCCGTAAACGCAATATCTTGTCAGTTGAAGACAAGCTCCGTATCATTGATCGTCTCAGTCTTGGTGAGAAAGCAGCAAACCTTTCCAGAGAATACGGCATTCCTAAGAGCAGCATATCAACGTTCAAAGGAAAGGAAAAGGAGTTACGGGAATTTGTCCACAAATGCAGTCAACAAGATGGTTTGAAGCGGAAGAAAATGCGGCAGGCGAATGACGGTGATCTCGATCAGGCAGTCTATCTATGGTTCGAACAACAACGAGCTGCCAACATACCGATTTCCGGCCCTATGGTTATGGAGAAAGCTATAGCATTATCAAAAGAAATGCATGGTGAGGACAGAAAATTCACCGGGTCCACTGGATGGCTCGATCGGTGGAAAAATCGTCATGGTATATGCGCATTTGCAGGACTTTTTGAAAACCCTGGACATCAAGGAAATGATTTATGTCACTGGAGAAGCCTGGGCTGATATAGCGCCGCCAACGGTCAACAAGTGCTGGAAGAAATCACTCGGTGCTGCCATTTATCCTGTTGATGACGCAGCCAATGAAGAAATTATCGCCTCCGTTCGTGAAACAACACTGCAGTGTGACATCGAAAGTGACTCCGATGACACCAATGAACCACAAGAAGTTCCAGAAACATCTGATGTAATTGCCGGACTTGAAACAGCACTTTCCTGGTTTGAAGGGCAACCAGTCGACAGCATTAAAGTTTTACAGCTCCGTCAGCTATTATCTTATGCACGCAAAGAAAACGCCACCTCCAAGAGTAAACAATCCAAGATTACCAGTTTCTTCATGCAGTAAATTGAACATTCGGTGAATATTACATGTACTTGAACATTTTATTTATACATGAACTTTGAAACAATGACACAACAGCAATGCTTTTTAAAGTTTTTTATTCGTACAATCGAACAATAAAATGTACATGAATGAACAATACAAAGAGTTTGTTGTTTTGCATATGAATAGGAGTGATAGTATGGTGATTCGTACGTTATTCAGTATTACGAACACTTCAAAATAACGAACTTTTTTTATGTCTCCCGAGCAGTTCGTTATATCGGGGTTACAGTGTACTTAAATACACTTACATTAACATAATAGGTTGCATTTTATATTCCCTTGACCAACATATTTTGCCCTTAATGTAACAATGGGTGTACCCACTATCTGAGCCATGCTCAAATACATTGTGTAGATTACATCATTTGTGCATCTGATAAATTTCCAGTAATCATTTTGTAAAACTGCATGTGCAGCAAATAAATGAAGATGTCCAAATGTCACCTTCGTCCATTGCCGTGGGATTCCCACGGGTGACCCCACTAGAGTACATAATATTTTTCATCAGCTCTAGTATCTCATACAAGGGTTGATCAATAAGTTTGTGGCTTCAATAAAGAAAATTAGTGTGTGTTTTGTTTCCAACTCTTCCATGAACCTTGGGACCCTTAAAATAAGTTGACCTCTGCACGTACATTCGTGTCCATAGGCTATAGGAAATGAATCTCGACTTGGCTATATGTGTAATGGTCCTTTATAATGTTAACAGTTGTAAAAGTTGATAAAACTGGAGAAAATATTGACTTTTTGTCATGCCACAGACTTATTGAGAAAGCTTGCTCACCTGCAGTAAAGATTCACCAAACTACTTTCCCCACGCTTTCCACAGATACATTCCCTCACACTCGGCAAAGCACGTGCGGTTCTTGACACCTGTTCGTCGTTCACTACGCCTCTCCCTTCACGAGCCACATCACATTGCTATTTATGAAACTCAACCATGTC
Source organism: Myxine glutinosa (assembly GCF_964187855.1). Lineage (NCBI taxonomy): Eukaryota > Metazoa > Chordata > Myxini > Myxiniformes > Myxinidae > Myxine > Myxine glutinosa. The sequence goes on from NC_136274.1 coordinate 49,588,705, forward strand.
TGACATCACTTTGTGAGTTCGTCTTGAGCAAAGATGAGGCCGAGAGAGTGGATGAGGAGAAGGCCCGGACAGCATTTATATTTCGGGCTAATGAGCTAGCTGGCTCGCCCCAAGGCTTTTGGGAAGCCGTGGAGTATGGCATGGTGGGGCTACGTAAATAGGACTGACCGTAAACAGGAACCAAATGTACTACCTCGTAAATACTGAGGTATGCATGGAAAGGAATGGTAACAGCCCTGCGCCCCACCCCTACCCTCCCAACGCATTTGTGGTAATGTACGTAATACTGCCGCATGTGTCGTACTTTGTGAATGGACATACATGGAGTGCTAAACTCCATGGAGGAAACTTCACCTTTGTTTCAACAACGTACACGACAGACGTACGAGGCCCAACCGGAGACGTACGTGACATCGATAACAACGCTTCGGGATATGTACATCAAGCCACAAATGTGGTTTATACCCGTTACAAGCTCGCTCCTCGGAGGCAGGATCCCACAGAATCGCTCGAGCACTTCCTTCAAGAACTCCGTCGATTGGGGAAGGAATGTGCACATGAGGTTTGAACGCATGAACAAATGTGTGACGATTTAATGCGGGACGCCTTTGTGTCTGGGCTCCATTCACATTCAATTCGTCAACATTTGTTGGAAAAGCTCTCTTTAACTCTACAAGAGGCTTATGAACAGGCTCGAGTACTCCAGTTGGCACAGGCTCAATCGGAGTCGAGACGTCGCTATGTCACTGCTGGTCCCACTGGGGAGAAACGTTCGGAGAATTTCTCCACTACGAAGTGCGAGGTTACTGATACTCCCGTGGAGTAGAGGCCGACAGAAGACCTCAGAGCCGAAGGTACGAGTCTGGCAGCGACCGCCTCCTTTGGAAGCAACACTAAGTGCTTCTTCTGTGGCAATCGGAGGCACCCTAGAGTAACATGCCCGGCACGGGATGCGACGTGCCACACGTGTGCCAGGAAGGGGCATTATGCCAAGGTATGCCGCGCTTCGAGAGGGCGGCATCCGACTCTGGCAGGAATCACCTCGACGCACGAGGCCTGACCAGAGCCTAAAGAAGTTCTAGCACTGCCCGGCCCGCGCGGTCTGGCAAGCGCCGTTGTACCGGTGCTGATCGAAGGTCAGTCAGCTAACGCACTTGTGGACACTGTCTACGGAGCGCTACGTTGATCTGGGCCTCATACAACGGCATGGATAGCCGATTCTGGGGACCTCACAACGAATATTCATGGCCTCTCAGTCTCTCTGGATGTGCACCAAAGGGGAATGCCGCGTCAAATTAGTGACCAATGGCACAATGTATCCGGATGTCCGTATAATGATTCTGTCTACTCTATGCGCCGATGTAATGCTGGGACATGATTTCCTTCATCGGCATGGTCGTTTGGAAATGACGTTTAATGGTGACTCTACTCTCTCTGTGTGTGCTTTGACCGGAATGACTATAGAGCCGCTGTCAATATTTTCGAGTGTAACCTCCGACTGCACGCCGGTCGCGGTTAAGTTGAGACGCCACTCACGGCCCGACGCACAATTCACTGCCGAAGAAACTAGACGGTTTTGAAAAAAGGGGATTATCGAACCGAGTCGATCATCTTGTCTAGCTCAAGTACAAGTGGACCAAACTGAGAATCATCGTAAGCGGATGGTGATTGATTACTCACAAACTATTAATAGATTCAAGCAGCAGGATGCCGACCCGCTTACTGGCTTAGACGCGCTACTTCGACGGGTTACTCAATACGCGGTCTACAACACGTTCAATTTGCGCAGCAAGTATCACCAGGTATCCATCAGTGAGGGCGACAAAAACTATATGGGATTCGAGTTGGGACAACGGTTGTATAAATTCACGCGTTTGCCCTTCGGCGTAACTAATGGGGTTGTGTGTTTTTAAAGAGCAATTAACAGATGACTTTGTGTGTCTTGATTATCTCACAGTGTGCAGACGAGATCAAGCGGATGCTCATTTGCGGTGGATCCTTCAAGCCGTGCGCCAGTATGATCTAACTCTCAATGAGGCCAAATGTCGCTGCTCCGCAAGGACGATTGATCTCTTCGGGTACACGGTGACCCAAGGGAAGATAACTCCCGACAACGAGCGTCTGTGTTCCTTGCTAGACATGGCGGCGCCGGGGGATTGTGCGTCCTTGAGAAGAGCTCTCAGTTTGTTTGCACCGTATTCTCGCTGGGGCCCGACGCCGAGACTCCGAGACGCCTCGTTCACTTGTTGACTGCAAAACATTCCCTCTGACCGAGGCAGCGAAGGTCGCCTTATCAAGGCTGAAGCGGCACATACCCTCTGTTTTGGCAATCGAGGTATCCACCCGTGACATCGCGGTGATCCTGATCCAGCAGCGGGCACCGATCGCCTCCTTCTCTCGCACCCGAAAGGAAAGTGAACGACGCCTTTTTGCTGTCAAGACGGAGGAAATTACCGATCACCAGAGTGTTGGGTTAATGGATGACACGCGACATGCCCTGCGCATTCAAAACGAAAGGCTGACTCGTGGGGGGCATCGAAGCGGTCAAATACTGCTTCAAGATCACTTATCGCCGGGGCGAGATAATTTAGCTGCGGATGCGTTGACATGGGCCGTGAGCGCGGGCATCACCATAGGCGAAGTTTGCGGCAACCTTCATGAATCGCCATGTCACTCGGGTGTGATGCGATTGGTGCACTTCGTGCACAGCCGGAGCTTGCCCTCTTCCGTGGAGGACGTTCGTCGTTTGCATCGAGCGTGCCCTGTTTACGCGGAGCGAAAACCACGTTTCTACGAACCGGAAATGGGGACTTTGACTTTGATTCGAGCGAGCCGGCCGTGGGAGGAATTAGCTATGGGCTTCAAAGGCCCTTTGCCAGAGTCTGGCCCGTATCGTTATTCTCTTTCACTCATTGAGTGATCCCGTTTCCCATCCGCGTTTCAGTGTCACGATATGGTCCCCGGGACAGCTCTTCACTGCATGAGGCTCTTGTTCCTTATGTTTCTGTTTCTGATTACTACCCATTTGTGCCTCGCTACAAATGCAACTTCTCACGACCGGATGTCGCGAATGTTTCGCTGTCAGCGTCGTACAGGTAATGGACTGACATTGGTCGCTCGGCACTCCAAACCTGGCCCGGCCTCCCACAAACGAGCCATGCGTCCGAGCAACTATGATCCGCTCTTCGCCAAGGTACAAATAATTCGGGCTAACTACTGTGTCCGTTTACAACACTGTGAAACTACTGTGACGGTGCGTCTTCTCGGGCCTTGCAGGGAATCAGATGATTCCGAGTCCAGAACGGAGGTTCCGTCAATCGGGTCTCCGTCTCCTTCTGGGACGTCCGACCGGACGGCGCTGCAGCACCGACCCAGTCGCTTGATCTTACCAGTGTGCCGACTGAGGAAGACCCGGGGTAAATCAGCTGTCGGCTCGGATGCATGTAGAACCCGCACGGGGAGAGAAAGTTGTTGTCCGGCACGCTTTGATTGGTAATATCTTCGTGATTGGTGTTCTCTATTTTCCCTTGTATGCTGCTATAACATGATTGCTGCTATAATTGTATGCTGCTAGAATTGATTGCGAACAAGTACTATGTGTATACTGCTGAAATTGGCTTGCTTGCAAAGTTTTTGAACTCTGGGAGGATGTAGTGAAACGTAGGCATTTAAGTTAGCACAGGTGCAGTAACATCGTCTGTCCACTAAAGTGTTCTCATAAATATCCACTCGCTGACTGCCAGGGGCAGACCTGAAACTGTAGACCTGAGACAATTACGCGCTTTTTTAGGAAGGTGAGAAATTCCGTTGGCATGAGGCTTGCTTATGTGTACCCAATATGATGTATACTTTTGATGCCTATTAGAGAACTGAAATGATGGCTGCCATGTATTCTTTCTCGATGCTGTTCGAGATTGATTCAGATTAAACCCGGAACGAGAAAGCCCGGACAGCATATATCTTTCGGGCTAATGAGCTAGCTGGCTCGCCCCCAGTCTTTTGGGAAGCCGTGGATTATGGCCTGGTGGTGCTACGTAAATAGGACTGACCGTAAACATGAACCAAAGGTACTACCTCGTATATACTGAGGTATGCATGGAAAGGAATGGTAACAGCCTGCCATGCTGTGCTGGTCTATGGATGCGGGTCGAACCGCATGCACAGGGATGGATTATCGCCAACCGGACAACCATTGGGGCATCTGTGGAACATGATGGTGAGAATGATCTTCCACAGATGTCTTGATATGACTTGTGGACTCTCGGTTTGGGAAGAGAGCCCTGGGATTGTTGAATCGGGAATGTGTAACGTGCCGAGCAGATGGGCCATTTTGTATTTTTGGCATTTTCTCCAAGCTATGCAATGTCCTTTCTTTTCTCTACATTGCCACGTGGCACATACCCTTATATAAAGGGGCCTTTTACCCAAGAATATTTGTTTAAAGTTCGAGTTCATTTCACAACTATCTTTAAACTTTTGAAATACTTTCAAGCAAAAGTTTATAATGGTAATCTTTATTCGTTTTTCACTTGTGATCAGGAAAATGATGAAAACGAAGATCTCATTGTTGGCAGTGATGCTACTGTCGACTCTGTCTTTGCTGAAGTCTCACTGTCGCACTCTGCACACAACCACCTTGTTAGAGAAGGAAGGATGTGCACAGTGCCATGCTGTCGACGCTATCATTTGCTCTGGTTACTGTTGCACGTTTGTAAGCCAAAGTTGCTGTTTCTGTGCTTTCTCTGATAGCTACATAATCGTTTCTTCATTAACATCACTTCGATGGAATCAACACATATTTACGATTATAAACATATTGTGATGAATTTTGGGGTAGTTATATATACTAGGGCATTGCCCGTACTATATCTATATCTAAAATTATATCCCCCCCCCTCTATTTACATGAAATGGTTTGGTCCAAAGCGAACGGCTTCCGGAGTTTGGTAAAGAAATCGCCATCGCGTGCACAAACGCGCAGGAAAGCGAATGAATCGCAAATTCGTTTTTATTAGTTTTAAAACATAGTTTAACGCCAACATAGTTTGCAAACGTGAAATAAATGAATACGCTCTCAAATGTGCCATCCGAGGCAGAGTGTGTCCGCCACGTTCGGCACACGCGATAGTTCGCTGCTCTCTGATTGGTTGAATCGTTTTTTGGACATAGCTCGGTAAGTAATTGTCCGATTAATATGAAACCTTGAAAAGGCACATCCTCGGGTCCCCAGCAATATACCTGGCAAGTTAAAAGTATATCGGACCCGTGGTTGTCGAGAAACAGCGGTCACAGACAAACAAACGTACAAACGTACAAACGTACAAACGTACAAACAGAGATTACTGGAATTATAGATAGATATAGATTTAGGTAGATCTACATAGGTAGGTGCTCCGATGATCGTGGGTGGCAAGAACCACTTTGATGTACAGTAAGTCAGGGACCTGTGCAGTCCGGATGTCGGATAAGTTGGATATTTGTCCCCGCCATGAGGGGGCGGGGCATGTTATTTAGTTCAGGGATAATGTTAATTCCCTTGTACGTCGTTCCCTCTGTGATCATTCCTTTGTTCCGTATGGCAACGCACCATAGACATTAATTTGGCCCATTAGTTGCACCACACACACTACTTAAATTCCCTTGCGCCACAATCACAATAAAACTCACCGGAAGCCAGTTCAGGGCAATGCCGATAGAACTGCAGCCAGCTACATCACGAATTTGCATAGCAACACTCATCGGTCAGGCAGGCGGAGAGCCACGCCCAGGGGGGCAGCGATTGGATGAGAAACCACCAAAAGGAAGACAGAGGCAGGACGAAGGCCGCCGATTGGCAGAGTAAGGAAGGACTGGTGATTGGCCAAGGGAGGGGCAAGATGCTTCCCTCAGATTGATAAAGGAAGGGAGCAAGAAGCGATGAACTGATTGGCCACCAATGAATGGCAATGGAGAGGGGCGGCGCGGCCATTGGTGGAGAATTGAGCCTGTGATGTTGGCTGGCAGGGATTGGCAGAGAGAGAGGACGTCACGAGGGGTTGATAAAAAGTGAAGAGAGACCGACATTTTCTCTCTTGCACTTGGACCTTTGGCTTGTCTGTGAGTTAAATGTCTGTGTGTAGGAGCGCTCATTAGGGGGTTTTAGTTTTATCGTTGCGTTTCCTTGTCCCGGCATTCTGTTTAATAAATGTTTCTTTTTGTACATTTTAATTCGGTTTTCGCTTGAGTTAATTTCCACAGGATTGAAGACTGCTCGGATCGCGTCAGGTAAAAGCTGCCGGCCTCTTCTTCTTCTTTCATCCTCCCGCACATATTTAGAGAAGTCCGTATTTGATAACGCCTCTAAGTAAGCTCGAATTGCCATCTGTGATTTCCTGGTCTTCACCGAGGGGAGTCACAGGACAATATTATCTGTCTTATAAGCTAGAGGGAACAGATTTACAATCGCAGGTGAAAAGGTGTGTATGATACAGGTGTATGGAAAGATATGGAATGATTTAACAGAGAATGGTGACTTTAACATGCTATGCAGCAAAAAGTGGCTGGACATAGTACGAGTAGTACGAGTACAGAGAAAAGGAACAAAATTGGAGGAAAATATATCTGATAAATAGCTATTATTTTACCAAAGTTGCACAAGAACAAGGCAATTCAGCATCATATCAAAAGTGATTGAACAGGTATAGAAAATGGAAAAACATGACAATATCAAATTATTGACACTTGTCCCACCTGATTCCAAATGTGCCAACATGACATTGTCTGTCTGTGCTGATCAAGGTTGCTATCTTTTCAATCAGGAAACTTTCATAATGAAGTGTTGCCTCCATTTATTTTGTTTCCTGTACCACAAAAATGTGCATTCCCAATAACCTGTTTAGCATCAAAACTAATTCAAGGAAAACTAGAACGACACTCATTACAGTGCATACCTCCGCCAAGCTGAACATTTCACGTGTTGTATACCACCGATATGCGAGATCTGGATTCGGACATGAAACAAAATCTAATTGGCTTGTTCTTGTTACCCAAACAAATCTTCCACCTAGTTTCGTTATAATCTGTCCACAACCTTTTTTGAAATATCATGCTATATGTAGTTTTTGGTCCTGTCACTCAATGGTGAAGAACCACTTGAAAATTCTCTGATCGGATCCGGATTTGAATCTTCACCAAAATTGAATCAAATTCTTCCTTGTCATATACCTAACCTGTCCACCAAATTTCATCCGAATCCGTCCATAACTTTTTGAGATATCATGCTATATATCGTTATTTTCCCGATCACTCAATGGTGAAGATTCACTAACAATTCTGGAATCCAGATCCGGATCCGGATCTTCACCGAAATCGAATCATTTCGTCCTTGTCATATACCCAACCTCTTAACTAAATTTTGTCCGAATCCGTCCACAACCTTTCAAGACATCGTTTTCACAAACAAACAACCAAACAGACAAACAAACAAAAAGGCGTCAGGCGGACAGGTATGATCTTTTTTTTTCTTTCTTTTTTTGTATACTGAATCGAGGCTCGTGAAAGAGCTAACATTTACTTCACAAACAAATCAACCAGCCAAACAAAATATATAAAAAGAGGGAGCGGAAGACAAGATGGGGAGAGAAGGGGAAGCACACAAACATAACATTTGAGAGCAGGGAGATGTGTGGAAGGGAGAGGGCTTGGGGGGAGGAGGCATGGGAAGGGGTGGGGGGGGAGGGAGAAGTATAAAACACAACGACACCAAGAACTTCCAGGATTGATTAATTGACTGTGTCATTGAAATAAATAAACAATAATCGTAAAATAATTGATTTCTTCATCAATTGTCTCATAGCATACCGAAACTACCACTGTTTCATCCGAATCTGTAACTTTTTGAAAAATAAGTAATTTTAATTAAAATTTTAATTTAAAAATAATTAAATGATTAATCGATTAATCAATAAATCAAAATACCATCTACAGCCAAATCACTTGGTCATTGTCGAGTCCACATAACAACTTCCTCGCTCAAATGGTGCCTGAGATATTGCCCAAATGAGAAATGAAATAAATAAGGACTTAATAAATCAATAATAATTAAGTAACTTATCAATTTTTATTTGATTAATGAAGAAATAAAAAATAATGTTTTTGCCAAAGCACGTGTTCACAATTGCGCCCAAATTTCAGCTTCCTAGCTCAAAGGATATATTGCCCGGATAAACAACATCAATATATACACACCACATCAAACATGGAATCATTTTGTGGTGCCAAAAGGGCTTCTGATTACCAAAGTATCCTTTCAAAATGGATCCTCGACTTTCATGCAGAAATTATTACAATTAGTGTAAAGTCTGTGTGTCGAAAGCTCTTTTCTTGATGATGTCAATGCACATGAGTTACCCTCGGTGTTTCCCGGGCTGCAGGAAACCAACATCGACTCGCCGAACTTGCCACACATGCAGCAAGCATGTGTTTCCGAAGATGTGGTATACCAGGCCCTGAACCTATCGAGCTGCAAGTGGGATGTCTCTCCCCTCGTTTATTATCCAATGGCATTTTCTTGCTCCTGCTCAAAGTGCAAAAGCACATCCACCAACTGTATGCACAGTTATAACAACACGCCCATGAATTTTACCACATGCACAATTAACCGCAGCTGATGTAACAGGTATACAACAGGCATTTTAAGGCCATTTCCCCTGCCAGAGTGGGGGTTAGCCTTGCGGGCCTCATGACAATCTTCTCCACCTGCGGAGCATATCCCGAGATGACGTTCATCAAGAGCTTTCCAATCATTTTCACAATCAACCTTTCACTCACTATAGTCACACTCACCACACTGTCTATAAACTCATTCCAAATTTGTAATGGTCTTTTATAATGTTAACAGTTGTAAAAGTTGATAAAACTGGAGAAAATATTGACTTTTTGTCATGCCACAGACTTATTGAGAAAGCTTGCTCACCTGCAGTAAAGAATCACCAAATTACTTTCCCCACGCTTTCCAGAGATACATTCCCTCACACTCGGCAAAGCACGTGCGGTTCTTGACACCTGTTCGTCGTTCACTACGCCTCTCCCTTCACGAGCCACATCACACTGCTATTTATGAAACTCAACCATGTCTGACATCACTTTGTGAGGTCGTCTTGAGCAAAGATGAGGCCGAGAGAGTGGATGAGGAGAAGGCCCGGACAGCATTTATCTTTCGGGCTAATGAGCTATCTGGCTCGCCCCCAGGCTTTTGGGAAGCCGTGGATTATGGCCTGGTGGGGCTACGTAAATAGGACTGACCGTAAACAGGAACCAAATGTACTCCCTCGTAAATACTGAGGTATGCATGGAAAGGAATGGTAACAGCCCTGCGCCCCACCACTACCCTCCCAATGCATTTGTGGTAATGTACGTAATACTGCCGCATGGGTAGTACTTTGTGAATGGACATACATGGAGTGCTCACCTCCATGGAGGAAACTTCACCTTTGTTTCAACAACGTACGCGATAGACGTACGAGGCCCGACCGGCGACGTACGTGACATCGATAACTACACTTCGGGATATGTACATCAAGCCACAAAATGTGGTTTATACCCGTTACAAGCCCGCTCCTCGGAGGCAGGATCCCATGGAATCGCTCGAGCACTTCCTTCAAGAACTCCGTCGATCGGGGAAGGAATGTGCACATGAGGTTTGAACGCATGACCAAATGTGTGACAATTTAATGCGGGACGCCTTTGTGTCTGGGCTCCATTCACATTCAATTCGTCAACGTTTGTGGGAAAAGCTCTCTTTAATTCTACAAGAGGCTTATGAACAGGCTCGAGTACTCCAGTTGGCACAGGCTCAATTGAAGTCGAGACGTCCCTATGTCACTGCTGGTCCCACTGGGGAGAGACGTTCGGAGAATTTCTCCACTTGGAAGTGCGAGGTTACTGATACTCCAGTGCAGTCGAGGCCGACAGAAGACCTCGGAGCCGAAGGTACGAGTCTGGCAGCGACCGCCTCCTTCGGAGGCAACACTAAGTGCTTCTTCTGTGGCAATCGGAGGCACCCTAGAGCAACATGCCCGGCACGGGATGCGACGTCCCACACGTGTGCCAGGAAGGGACATTATGCCAAGGTATGCCGCGCTCCGAGAGAACGGCGTCCGACTCTGGCAGGAATCACCTCGACGCGCGAGGCCCGACCGGAGCCTAAAAGAAGTTCTAGCACTGCCCGGCCCGCGCGGTCTGGCAAGCGCCGTTGTACCGGTGCTGATCGAAGGTCAGTCAGCTAACGCACTTGTGGACACTGGGTCTACGGAGAGCTACGTTGATCTGGGCCTCATACAACGGCACGGATAGCCGATTCTGGGGACCTCACAACGAATCTTCATGGCCTCTCAGTCTCTCTGGATGCGCACCAAAGGGGAATGCCACGTCATATTAGTGACCAATGGCACAATCTATTCGGATGTCCGTATAATGATTCTGTCTACTCTATGTGCCGATGTACTGCTGGGACATGATTTCCTTCATCGGCATGGTCGTTTGGAGATGATGTTTAACGGTGACTCTACTCTCTCTGTGTGTGCTTTGACCGGAACGATTATAGAGCCGCTGTCATTATTTTCGAGTGTAACCTCTGACTGCACGCCGGTCATGATTAAGTTGAGACGCCACTCACGGGCTGACGCACAATTCACTGCCGAAGAGACTAGACGGTTTTGAAAAAAGGGGATTATCGAACCGAGTCGATCATCTTGTCCAGCTCAAGTACTAGTGAACCAAAGTGAGAATCATCGTAAGCGGATGGTGATTGATTACTCACAAACTATTAATAGATTCACGCAGCAGGATGCCGACCCGCTTACTGGCTTAGACGCGCTAGTTCGACGGGTTACTCAATACGCGGTCTACAGCACGCTCAATTTGCGCAGCAAGTATCACCAGGTATCCATCAGTGAGGGCGACAAAAACTATATGGGATTCGAGTCGGGACAACGGTTGTATAAATTCACGCGTTTGCCCTTCGGCGTAACTAATGGGGTTGTGTGTTTTTAAAGAGCAATTAACAGATGACTTTGTGTATCTTGATTATCTCACAGTGTGCAGACGAGATCAAGCGGATGCTCATTTGCGGCGGATCCTTCAAGCCATGCGCCAGTATGATCTAACTCTCAACGAGGCCAAATGTCGCTGCTCCGCAAGGACGATTGATCTCTTAGTGTACATGGTGATCCAAGGGAAGATAACTCCCGACAACGAGCGTCTGCGATCCTTGCTAGACATGGCGGCACCGGGGGATTGTGCATCCTTGAGAAGAGCTCTCAGTTTGTTTGCACCGTATTCTCGCTGGGGCCCGACGCCGAGACTCCGAGACGCCTCGTTCACTTGTTGACTGCAAAACATTCCCTCTGACCGAGGCAGCGAATGTCGCCTTATCAAGGCTGAAGGGGAACATACCCTCTGTTTTGGCAATAGGGGCATCTGCCCGTGACATCGAGGTGACCTTGATCCAGCGGGGGGCACCGATCGCCTCCTTCTCTCGCACTCTAAAGGAAAGTGAACGACGCCTTTTTGCTGTCAAGACGGAGGAAATTACCGATCACCAGAGTGTTGCGTTAATGGATGACACGCGACATGCCCTGCGCATTCAAAACGAAAGGATGACTCGTGGGGGGCATCGAAGCGGTCAAATACTGCTTCAAGATCACTTATCGCCCAGGGCGAGATAATTTAGCTGCGGATGCGTTGACATGGGCCGTGTGCGCGGGCATCACCACAGGCGAAGTTCTCCGCGACCTTCATGAATCGCCATGTCACTCGGGTGTGATGCGATTGGTGCACTTCGTGCACAGCCAGAGCTTGCCCTCTTCCATGTAGGACGTTCGTCGTTTGCGTCGAGCGTGCCCTGTTTGCGCGGAGCTAAAACCGCGTTTATACGAACCGGAAATGGGGACTTTGACTTTGATTCGAGCGAGCCGGCCGTGGGATGAATTAGCTATGGGCATCAAAGGCCCTTTGCCAGAGTCTGGCTCGTATCGTTAATCTCTTTCCCTCAATGAGTGCTCCCGTTTCCCGTCCGCGTTTCAGTGTCACGTTATGGTCCCCAGGGCGGCTCTTCACTGCATGAGGCTCTTGTTCCTGATGTTTCTGTTTCTGATTACTACCCGTTTGTGCATCGCTAAAAATGCAACTTCTCACAACCGGATGTCGCGAATGTTTCGCTGTCAGCGTCGTACATGTAATGGACTGACATTGGTCGCTCGGCACTCCAAACCTGGGCCGGCCTCCCACAAACGAGCCGTGCGTCCGAGCAACTATGATCCGCTCTTCGCCAAGGTACAAATAATTCGGGCTAACTACTGTGTCCGCTTCCAACACTGTGAAACTACTGTGATGGTGCGTCATCTCGGCCCTGGCAGGGAATCCGATGAGTCGAGTCCAGTACGGAGGTTCCGTCGATCGGGTCTCCGTCTCCTTCTGGGACATCCGACCCGGACGGCGCTGTAGCACCGACCCAGTCGCTTGATCTTACCAGTGCGCCGACTGAGGAAGACGCGGGGTAAATCAGCTGTCGGCTCGGATGCATATTGAACCCGCACGGGGAGAGAAAGCTGTTGTCCGGCGCGCTTTGATTGGTAATATCTTCTTGATTGGTGTTCTCTATTTTCCCTTGTATGCTGCTATAACATGATTGCTGCTATAATCGTATGCTGCTAGAATTTATTGCTAACAAGTACTGTGTGTATACTGCTGAAATTGGCTTGCTTGCAACGTTTTTGAACTCTGGGAGGATGTAGTGAAACGTAGGCATTTAAGTTAGCCCAGGTGCAGTAACATCGTCTGTCCACTAAAGTGTTCTCATAAATATCCACTCGCTGACTGCGAGGGGCAGACCTGAAACCGGAGACCTGAGACAATTACGCGCTCATTTAGGAAGGTGAGAAATTCCGTTGGCATGAGGCTTGCTTATGTGTACCCAATATGATGTATACTTTTGATGCCTATTCGAGAACTGAAATTATGGCTGCCGTGTATTCTTTCTCGATGATGTTCAAGATTGATTCAGATTAAACTAGAACGGGCACTCGGTAGAGCGCATACCTTCGCCGCAGCTACTGTTCTGTACTTGGCATGGGAGTGTAGGGAACAGAACAGTGAACAGTTTGGTGCTGATTTCATGCAAATCGGATAAGAATTGACCGAGTTATGACAAAAAACGCACATTTTGCAAGGTCGTGACCCCCCCTGACCTTTGACCCCCAACCGCTAACAAGGGTAATGTCTTCACTGGGTCATGTCGTATATCACAACATCGGGCATTGAATTCTGAACATTTTGGCATTAGTTGCATGCCAATTGGATAAAAATTGACCGCGCTATGGTAAAAATACGATTTTGACCTTTTCGTGACCTTGACCTTGGCCTTTGACCCGATTGCTCCCAAAATCTAATCAAATGTGTCCCGTATAATAACCAATCATCCCACCAAATTTCATGCAATTCGGTTGAATACTTTTTGAGTTATGCGAATAACATACACACACACACACACACACAGACATACAAATAAATACACAGCGATCAAAACATAACCTTCCGCTTTTGCGAAGGTAACTAGGAACGAGAAAGCCCGGACAGCATTTATCTTTCGGGCTAATGAGCTAGCTGGCTCGCCCCCAGTCTTTTGGGAAGCCGTGAATTATGGCCTGGTGGTGCTACGTAAATAGGACTGACCGTAAACATGAACCAAAGGTACTACCTATTAGATACTGAGGTATGCATGGAAAGGAATGGTAACAGCCTGCCATGCTGTGCTGGTCTATGGACGCGGGTCGAACCGCATGGACAGGGATGGATTATCGCCAACCGGACAACCATTGGGGCATCTGTGGAACATGATGGTGAGAATGATCTTCCACAGATGTCTTGTTATGATTTGTGGACTCTCGGTTTGGGAAGAGAGCCCTGGGATTGTTGAATCGGGAAAGTGTAACGTGCCGAGCAGATGGGCCATTTTGTATTTGATCCCAGACGAAGACCCAATTTTGAGCCCACGAGTCACTTGGACGAGCCCCCAATTTCTGTTACGTGTTCCTTTTCTCGGTATAATTCTGAACCCTGAGAGGAGCCACGGCAGAAAAATATGTTATTCTGTGTCAGTAATCAAGAGTGAAACCACACCAAGGATTATAAATGAACAGATGTTCTATTAAAAATCACACACAAGAATAACGGTACAACCCAGAGCAATCAAAGTGCACTCAATACATCTTAAGATGGTACCATCAGCTAAAGTAATGTAACTCACTGCGCTCCCAGTGAATGAAAAAGAACACTCCTCAATGTCTCTATAACTCAAAGATAATCCCCTCCTGCGAGTAGTGATGAGGCGATAAGGCGAGTAATGAGGCGTAGGCAAGGCGTGGACAGTCACGTGGTCCAAACCAACCGCAAACTGGCGGTGAAAAGGGAAATCCCACAGGCGCGAACCAGACGTGTACATTCACAGTTCAATCAGCGAACCGCAGCGTAATCTTCAAACGCCGCTTTTGTGCACACACATCCCCGGCAGACGACCGGATGGTGAGAAAAGCTGACGCGTAGCAACACCTTTTTCGGGGAACGAAGCGCGTGGTTCAAAATGGCCGACGGCTCTTACTTGAGTCGAAGTGCCCAGGCGAGGATTCTCCGGAACCTCAACGCCTATACCTGACTACACAGGTTTCTCAATCTTCCAGCGACAACACCTTTCGCAGGAGAGTACTTTCAAGGAGACTCAAAGGTTACTCGCGGCATTCGTTTGATCATGCTCGCTACGGAGCTTCAAGACACGCGTCTTCTTCCACTTTTTTCCTAACGCCTTCCTCTTCCTCTCCTCTCTCGTCGTCTTCCGGTTCTCGATCCGGCTTACTGTCTTTTTTTACCATGAGCGCTTTTAACCTTTTAACCACAATAACCATTTCCCTTAAACAACAATAACCATAATACCTAGAACCAGAAATGTCACAAGTGGATGAAAACCACAACCACGGAAGTGCTGAATCCGTAACACTTCCCCCCCTCAAGAAAAAGTTTGAACACAGCGAAAACTTTCTTTGCAGGCAAACTCTTTAAACAAACAAAAGTAAACTCACCACCCAAATCATCAATTCCCGTGAGCAACAATTATCAAACTCCCAAAATAAAGCGACAAAATTTCACATAACCCCCAGAGATATCCAAAGTTAATTCACTCTGGACAAAATATCAGCAACGACAGTGTCCCTGCCCTTTACATGTTCAATTTCCCAGTTGGACTCCTACAAAGCCAAACTCCATCTCATCACCCTCTGATTTTACTTTTCGTTTCTTTTGAATGAAGGTTAAGGGGTTGTGATCAAAAACCCAAAGGCTAGCAAATCTATAGCCCTTTTCCCGGGAGGCCGAGCTGAAAGCCAGGTTCCATGGTGGTTGGGTGGTGAGGCCTGGGAGTATTCACTACATGGACGCCTTTAGGAACGTGGAGTTCACGGTTAGTCCGTGCAGGAAAGTTCACTACATGGACGCCTTTAGGAACGTGGAGTTCACGGTTTATCCATGTAGGAATTTTGGCTCGGTTGCTCCGCAGCATTCAGTGCTTCAACTCTTTCTAACTTTCGTAATAATCACGGTTGGACCGCTTGTCACTGTAATCACGTGAATAGCGGTCTCCTTCTCTGCCACTACCCTGATTATCATTCCTTCGGGAGCTGCCGTAACTCTGGGAGCCTCCATCGTAATATCGACTGCGGCCACCACCAAAACTACCGCCACGTTTTCCTCTTCTGTAGCCCCCTCGACACCTATGGCCTGCCTTCTCTACGGCTATGGGCCGATCATCCAAATCCTTGCCATTCCAATCCTTCTCTGCCTCTTTGGCGTCCTTGGTGTTTTCAAACGTGACAAAGCCAAACCCTCTTGACTTTTGCGTTTCCCTGTCTTTTACCAGCCGCACTTCCAAAAACGGTCCATGTTTGCTGAAGACAGAGGTCAGAACTTCTTCCTTTGTTTTGAAGTTCAGTCCACCTACAAATAGCTTGCCAAATTTGCCGCCATCCCCGACGGGTGTGGTGTTATTTTCCCGAATGGGTTTTTTAACAACCATCGGGTTACCAGAAACTTGACCACCGGCCAAATCATTACCGATAACAAAAGATACTCACTCTACAGGAAGAGTGGCTTGTAAACCTACGGTGACCGGTCCTGACACCAAATCAGACTCCAAATGGATGACATGAAGGGGAGCTCTAACACAGCCACCAATCCCCTGTAAACGAACACTATCAGCAGTTGCCGTCTCCTCTGACAATGGCAAAATGCCTTCAAGCATTAAAGATTGATGTGCTCCTGTGTCCCTCAATACCCTAACAGGTCTCTGGTTAGTCAATTCTCCATCCAGTGACACGAACCCCTCTGAAATAAATGGTTGGTAACCCTTTTTGAGGGCGATTTCTCACATTTGCCATTGCATTCGGAGTTGTACTAGTCGGACTCCGCTCCTGATTTTCCCTTTCCAGAGCATAACATTGGGACCTCAAGTGTCCAGGTTTCTTGAAAAAAGCGCAAGTAGGCCCGGAGGAGAACCTCGTGGTCTGCCTCGAGCCCCCCGGAAGATAGGTCTGTCTTGGAACCGTAGTCTTCTGATTTCTAAAAGTTGTGGTATCAGAGTTGTCCTCATAGTCATCTCGAGACCGCCCCCATGAATTTTCGTTCTCCGCACCGGATGTACCATAGCTCCCCTGGTTAAGTCTAGGTGAGAAGTTAGGTTTGTGGAACCCCATCCTGTGTGTTAAGGCATAGTCATCTGCAATGGTTGCTGCCTCATGCAACTTTGGTACTTTCCTTTCCTCCAGATGTACTTTAATGTCCTCATGGACACACTGTTGGAATTCCTCCACCAGGATCAATTGTCGCAATAGTTCGAAGTCTTTACCAACCCCTTTTGAATCACACCACCGATCAAACATGGTTTCTTTCATTCTGGCAAACTCCACTTGGGTCTCACTCTTCCTCTTCCTGGCATTCCGGAATTTTTGCCGGTAAGCTTCAGGGACCAATTCATAGGCTTTGAGAATGGTTTTCTTCACTATCTCATAATCTGCACATTGGTCAATCGGTAAAGCCGAATAAATATCTTGAGCTTTATCCACCAGAACACTTTGCACTAACATGGTCCAGGACTCCTCAGGCCATTTTAGCAGTTGAGCCACTTTCTCAAAGTGTGAAAAAAAATTGGCTACCTCCTTTTCATTGAAGGGTGGAACCAGCCTCACATGTCTGCCAACATCCCACGTGTTCTGACTAGGTGTCGAACCAGTCGGCATGGAGGGTACCTCTCCCCGTTCTTTCATTAAATCCAGCTCCTTGAGTTTAATTTCCTGCTGAAGCGCCATTTCACGTTCCCTTAACTCCCTTTCGGCTTTTCTCTCCTCTGCTTCGAGTTCCCTGGCAGCTCTCCTTTCCTGGTCTCTTCTTTCTTCGAGTTCTCTTTCCTGTACGGCTCTTCTTTCCTCGAGTTCTCTTTCCTGTGCTGCTCTTCTTTCCTCGAGTTCTCTTTCCTGTGCTGCTCTTCTTTCCTCGAGTTCTCTTTCCTGTGCTGCTCTTCTTTCCTCGAGTTCTCTTTCAACTCTCCTTTCCTCTGCTTTTTTCTCTTCTAACCTTTCCTGGCTCTGCAATTGCATCTCCAGTTTTGGGAGCTCCACATTTTCTTGTTCCTCGGGTAACCAATCAAAGGCTACCTCTTCCCATGTTCCTTGTCCCACCAGAGATTCTATCACCAATCTCTGCATCTCTGCTTTCCTCATATTCGCTCGGACCTCCAAGCTAAAATGTCTGGCCAACACAAGAGGTCCGATTTTTTTAATGCGTGGAACTGTGAATCACTAGGGGACGCCGCAAACCTTCCTGCGTCAAACACCATGGTGACTATCCGTTAACACCTGTTAACCTTCACACAAAAATTTTCCAATTTTTTTGAAAAATTTGGGAATGTTGGAAAAAATTTCCAAATTTGGGAATTCTGGAATGTTAGGGAATTCTTTCCCGGACAAAATTTAGGGAATTTAATCCACAGTACGAGATTTAGGGAATTTAATCAGCAAAGCCGAGCCACCAATTTCTCCACAGTACGAGCCCCCAATTTCAATCTGGGTCAATCCCGAACGAATGTTATTAGGGAATTTTTAATCCCGGACGAAGACCCAATTTTGAGCCGATGAGTCACTTGGACGAGCCCCCAATTTCTGTTACGTGTTCCTCCCCGACCTCCTGGTCTCGGTATACCTCCGAACCCCGAGAGGAGCCACGGCAGAAAAATATGTTATTCTGTGTCAGGAAATCAATAGTGAAACCACACCAAGGATTATAAACGAACAGATGCTGTATTAAAAATCACACACAAGAATAACGGTACAACCCAGAGCAATCAAAGTGCACTCAATATATCTTAAGATGGTACCATCAGCTAAAGTAACATAACTCACTGCGCTCCCAGTGAATGAAAAAGAACACTCCTCAATGTCTCTATAACTCAAAGATAATCCCCTCCTGCGAGTAGTGATGAGGCGATGAGGCGAAGAGGCGAAGAGGCGATGAGGCGATGAGGCGAGTAATGAGGCGTAGGCAAGGCGTGGACAGTCACGTGGTCCAAACCAACCGCAAACTGGCGGTGAAAAGGGAAATCCCACAGGCGCGAACCAGACGTGTACATTCACAGTTCAATCAGCGAACCGCAGCGTAATCTTCAAACGCCGCTTTTGTGCACAAACATCCCCAGCAGACGACCGGATGGTGAGAAAAGCTGACGCGTAGCAACACCTTTTTCGGGGAACGAAGCGCGTGGTTCAAAATGGCCGACAGCTCTTACTTGAGTCGAAGCGCCCAGGCGAGGATTCTCCGGAACCTCAACGCCTATACCTGACTACACAGGTTTCTCAATCCTCCAGCGATAACGCCTATCGCACGAAAGTCCTTTCAAGGAGACTCAAAGGTTACTCGCGGCTTTCGTTCGATCACGCTCGCTACGGAGCTTCAAGACACGCGTCTTCTTCCACTTTTTTCCTAACGCCTTCCTCTTCCTCTCCTCTCTCATCGTCTTCCGGTTCTCGATCCGGCTTCCTGTCTCTTTCTTTACCATGAGCGCTTTTAACCTTTTAACCACAATAACCATTTCCCTTAAACAACAATATCCATAATAACTAGAACCAGAAATGTCTCAAGTGGATGAAAACCACAACCACGGAAGTGCCGAATCCATAACAATTGCCACATGGCACATCCCCTTATATAAAGGGGCCTTTTACCCTAGAATATTTGTTTAAAGTTCGAGTTCATTTCACAACTATCTTTAAAGTTTTGAAATACTTTCAAGCAAAAGTTTATCATGGTAATCTTTATACATTTTTCCCTTGTGATCAGGAAAATGATGAAAATGAAGATCTCATTGTTGGCAGTGATGCTACTGTCGACTCTGTCTTTGCTGAAGTCTCACTGTCGCACTCTGCACACAACCACCTTGTTAGAGAAGGAAGGATGTGCACAGTGCCATGCTGTCGACGCTATCATTTGCTCTGGTTACTGTTGCACGTTTGTAAGCCAAAGTTGCTGTTTCTGTGCTTTCTCTGATAGTTACATAATCGTTTCTTCATTAACATCACTTCTATGGAATCAACACATATTTACGATTATAAACATATTGTGATGAATTTTGGGGTAGTGATATATATATATGTATAGATTTAGGTAGATCTGCATAGGTAGGTGCTCCGATGATCGTGGGTGGCAAGAACCACTTCGATGTACAGTAAGTCAGGGACCTGTGCAGTCCGGATGTCGGATAAGTTGGATATTTGTCCCCGCCACGAGGGGGCGGGGCATGTTATTTAGTTCAGGGATTATGTTAATTCCCTTGTACGTCGTTCCCTCTGTGATCATTCCTTTGTTCCATATGGCAACGCACCAAAGACATTAATTTGGCCCATTAGGTACACCACACACACTATTTAAATTCCCCTGCGCCACAATAACAATAAAACTCACCGGAAGCCAGTTCAGGGCAATGCCGATAGAACTGCAGCCAGCTACATCACGAATTTGCATAGCAACACTCATCGGCCAGGCAGGCGGAGAGCCACGCCCAGGGGGGCAGCGATTGCACGAGAAACCACCAAAAGGAAGACAGAGGCAGGACGAAGGCCGCCGATTGGCAGAGTAAGGAAGGACTGGTGATTGGCCAAGGGAGGGGCAAGATGCTTCCATCAGATTGATGAAGGAAGGGAGCAAGAAGCGATGAACTGATTGGCCACCAATGAATGGCAATGGAGAGAGGCGGCGCGGCCATTGGTGGAGAATTGAGCCTGTGATGTTGGCTGGCAGGGATTGGCAGAGAGAGAGGACGTCACGTGGGGTTGATAAAAAGTGAAGAGAGACCGACATTTTCTCTCTTGCACTTGGACCTTTGGCTTGTCTGTGAGTTAAATGTCTGTGTGTAGGAGCGCTCATTAGGGGGTTTTAGTTTTATCGTTGCGTTTCCTTGTCCCGGCATTCTGTTTAATAAATGTTTCTTTTTGTACATTTTAATTTGGTTTTCGCTTGAGTTAATTTCTGCAGGATTGAAGACTGCTCGGATCGCGTCAGGTAAAAGCTGCGGGCCTCTTCCCTCTTCTTTCTTCCTCCCGCACATATTTAGAGAAGTCCGTATTTGATAACGCCTCTAAGTAAGCTCGAATTGCCATCCGTGATTTCCTGGTCTTCACCGAGGGGAGTCACAGGACAATATTATCTGTCCTATAAGCTAGCTAGAGGGAACAGATTTACCATCGCAGGCAAAAACGTGTGTATTATACAGGTGTATGGAAAGATATGGAATGATTTAACAGAGAATGGTGACTTTAACATGCTATGCAGCAAAAAGTGGCTGGACATAGTACGAGTAGTACGAGTACATAGAAAAGGAACAAAATTGGAGGAAAATAGATCTGATAAATAGCTATTATTTTACCAAAGTTGCACAAGAACAAGGTAATTCAGCATCATATCAAAAGTGATTGAACAGGTATAGAAAATGGAAAAACATGACAATATCAAATTATTGACACTTATCCCTCCTGATTCCAAATGTGCCAACATGACATTGTCTGTCTGTGCTGATCAAGGTTGCTATCTTTTCAATCAGGAAACTTTCATAATGAAGTGTTGCCTCCATTTATTTTGTGTCCTGGACCACAAAAATGTGCATTCCCAATAACCTGTTTAGCATCAAAACTAATTCAAGGAAAACTACAACGACACTCATTACAGCGCATACCTCCGCCAAGCTGAACATTTCACGTGTTGTATACTACCGATATGCCAGATCTGGATTCGGACATGAACAAAATCTAATTGGCTTGTTCTTGTTGCCTAACCAAATCTTCCAACTAGTTTTGTTATAATCTGTCCACAACTTTTTTTGAAATATCATGCTATATGTCGTTTTTGGTCCTGTCACTCAATGGTGAAGAACCACTTGAAAGTTCTCTGATTGGATCCGGATTTGAATCTTCACCAAAATTGAATCAAATTCTTCCTTGTCATATACGTAACCTGTTCACCAAATTTCATCCGAATCCGTCCATAACTTTTTGAGATATCATGCTATATATCGTTATTTACCCGATCACTCAATGGTGAAGAATCACTAACAATTCTGGAAACCAGATCCGGATCTTCAACAAAATCGAATCATTTTGTCCTTGTCATATACCCAACCTCTTAACTAAATTTTGTCCGAATCCATCCACATCTTTTCAAGACATCCTTTTCACAAACAAACAACCAAACAGACAAACAAACAAAAAGGCATCAGGCGGACAAGTATGATCATTGATTGATTAATTGACTGTGTAATTAAAATAAATAAACAATAATCGTAAAATAATTGATTTCTTCATCAATTGTCTCATAGCATACTGAAACTACCACCGTTTCATCCGAATCTAACTTTTTGAAAAATAAGTAATTTTAATTAGTAATTTAATTTAAAAATAATTAAATGATTAATCGATTAATCAATAAATCAAAATACCATCGACAGCCAAATCACTTGGTCATTGTCGAGTCCACATAACAACTTCCTCGCTCAAATGGTGCCTGAGATATTGCCCAAATGAGAAATGAAATAAATAAGAACTTAATAAATCAATAATAATTAAGTAACTAATCAATTATTTGATTAATGAAGAGATAAAAAATAATGTTTTTGCCAAAGCACGTGTTCACAATTGCGCCCAAATTTCAGCTTCCTAGCTCAAAGGAGATATTGCCCGGATAAACAACATCCATATATACACACCACATCAAACATGGATTCATTTTGTGGTGCGAAAAGGGCTTCTGATTACCAAAGTATCCTTTCGAAATGGATCCTCGACTTTCATGCTGAAATTATTACAATTAGTGTAAAGTCTGTTTGTCGAAAGCTCTTTTCTTGATGATGTCAATGCACATGAGTTACCCTCGGTGTTTCCCGGGCTGCAGGAAACCAACATCGACTCGCCGAACTTGCCACACATGCAGCAAGCATGTGTTTCCGAAGATGTGGTATACCAGGCCCTGAACCTATCGAGCTGCAAGTGGGATGTCTCTCCCCTCATTTATTATCCAATGGCATTGTCTTGCTCCTGCTCAAAGTGCAAAAGCACATCCACCGACTGTTTGCACAGCTCTAACAACACGCCCATGAATTTTACCACATGCACAATTAACCACAGCTGATGTAACAGGTATACAACAGGCATTTTAAGGCCATTTCCCCTGCCAGAGTGGGGGTTAGCCTTGCGGGCCTCATGACAATCTTCTCCACCTGCGGAGCATATCCCGAGATGACGTTCATCAAGAGCATTCCAATCATCATTTTCACAATCATCAACCTTTCACTCACTCTAGTCGCACTCACCACACTGTCTACAAACTCATTCCAAATATGTAATGGTCCATTATTGTTGTAAAAGTTGATAAAACTGGAGAAAATATTGACTTTTTGTCATGCCACAGACTTATTGAGAAAGCTTGCTCACCTGCAGTAAAGAATCACCAAACTACTTTCCCCACGCTTTCCACAGATACATTCCCTCACACTCGGAAAAGCACGTGCGGTTCTTGAAACCTGTTCGTCATTCACTACGCCTCTCCCTGCACGAGCCACATCACACTGCTATTTATGAAACTCAACCCTGTCTGACATCACTTTGTGAGGTTGTCTTGAGCAAAGATGATGCCGAGAGAGCGCGGCGGATGAGGAGAAGGCCCGGACAGCATTTATCTTTCGGGCTAATGAGCTAGCTGGCTCGCCCCCAGTCTTTTGGGAAACCGTGGATGATGGCCTGGTGGTGCTACGTAAATAGGACTGACCGTAAACAGGAACCAAAGGTACAACCTCGTAGATACTGAGGTATGCATGGAAAGGAATGGTAACAGCCTGCCATGCTGTGCTGTTCTATGAACGCGGGTCGAACCGCATGGACAGAGATGGATTATCGCCAACCGGTCAACCATTGGGGCATCTGTGGAGCATGATGGTGAGAATGATCTTCCACAGATGTCTCGTTATAATTTGTGGACTCTCGGTTTGGGAAGAGAGCCGTGGGATTGTTGAATCGGGAATGTGTCACATGCCGAGCAGATGGGCCATTTTGTATTTTTGGCATTTTCTCCAAGCTATGGAATGTCCCTTCTTTTCTCTACTTTGCCACATGGCACATACCCTTATATAAAGGGGCCTTTTACCCAAGAATATTTGTTTAAAGTTCGAGTTCATTTCACAACTATCTTTAAAGTTTTGAAATACTTTCAAGTAACAGTTTATAATGGTAATCTTCATTCATTTTTCCTTTGTGATCAGGAAAATGATGAAAACGAAGATCTCATTGTTGGCAGTGATGCTGCTGTCGACTCTGTCTTTGCTGAAGTCTCACCGTCACACTCTGCACACCACCATCTTGTTAGAGAAGGAAGGATGTGCACAGTGCCATGCTGTCGACGCTATCATTTGCTCTGGTTACTGTTGCACGTTTGTAAGCCAAAGTTGCTGTTTCTGTGCTTTCTGTGATAGCTACATAATCGTTTCTTCATTAACATCACTTCTATGGAATCAACACATATTTACGATTATAAACATATTGTGATGAATTTTGGGGTGGTGATACATATAGATTTAGGCAGATCTGCATAGGTAGGTGCTCCGATGATCATGGGTAGCAAGAACCACTTCGATGTACAGTAAGTCATTGACCTGTGTAGTCCGGATGTCAGATAAGTTGGATATTTGTCCCCGCCAGGAGGGGACGGGGCATGTTATTTAGTTCACGGATTATGTTAATTCCCTTGTACGTCGTTCCCTCTGTGATCATTCCTTTGTTCCTCATGGCAACGCACCACAGACATAAGTTAGGCCCATTAGTTACACCACACACACTACTTAAATTTCCCTCCGCCACAATAACAATAAGACTCACCGGAAGCCAGTTCAGAGCAATGCCGATAGAACTGCAGCCAACTACATCACAAACTTGCATCGCAACACTCATTGGTCAGGCAGGCCGAGAGCCAGGCCCAGGGGGGCAGCGATTGGATGAGACACCACCAATAGGAAGACAGAGGCAAGACGAAGGCCGCTGATTGGCAGAGTAAGGAAGGACTGGTGATTGGCTAAGGGAGGAGCAAGAAGCTTCCCTCGGATTGGTGGTAGGAAGGGAGCAAGAAGCGACGAACTGATTGGCCACCAACGAATGGCAATGGAGAGAGGTATCGCGGCCATTGGTGGAGAATTGAGCCTGTGATATTGGCCGGCAGGGATTGGCAGAGGGGGGAGAGAGAGAGAGGAGAGAGAGAGAGAGAGAGAGAGAGAGGAGAGAGAGAGAGAGGAGAGAGAGGAGAGGAGAGAGAGAGAGGAGAGAGAGGAGAGGAGAGAGAGGAGAGGAGAGAGAGGAGAGGAGAGAGAGAGGAGAGGAGAGAGAGGAGAGGAGAGAGAGGAGAGGAGAGAGAGGAGAGGAGAGAGAGGAGAGGAGAGAGAAGAGAGGAGAGAGAGGAGAGAGAGAGAGGAGAGAGAGAGAGGAGAGAGAGAGAGAGGAGAGAGAGAGAGGAGAGAGAGAGAGAGAGGAGAGAGAGAGAGGGGAGAGAGAGAGAGGGAGAGAGAGAGGGGAGAGAGAGGGGGGAGAGAGAGGGGGGAGAGAGAGGGGGGAGAGAGAGAGGGGAGAGAGAGAGGGGGAAGAGAGAGGGGGAGAGAGGAGAGGGGAGAGAGAGAGGGGAGAGAGGGGAGAGAGGGGGAGAGAGGGGAGAGAGGACGTCACGAGGGGTTGATAAAAAGTGAAGAGAGACTGACATTTTCTCTCTTGCGCTTGGACCTTCGCCTTGCCCTCGACTCTCTTCTCTTCTTGCCCTCCGCCATTGCTCTCTGACCTTGGACCCTTGCTTGTTGGGCGACAACAGACGGTGGAGAGACGTTGGAGCGCTGATGATCCTCCTTCCCTGCGTTCATGCACGAGACATCGCGAGCGATCGCGCGGGGACACGAGGCCTGCCGCAGCAGCGTACGCTGGGCTAGCAGCGCACGAACAAGGGCGCGTAGAGGCCTTCATCACGCCAACACCAGAACCGTGTTCGGACAACGTGCTCGAGCCTGACGATCCCTGACACTGCATTTGAGATAAGTCCCCACGATAGAACACAACGCTTATTTTCCTTTAATTATTCCTTTGTCTGTGCGTTAAACGTCTGTGTGTCGGAGCTCTCATCAAGGGGTTTTCGTTTTATCGTCGCGTTTCCTTGTCCCGGCATTCCGTTTAATAAATGTTTCTCTTTGCACATTCCAATTCGGTTTTCGCTTGAGTTAATTTCCACAAGGTTGAAGACTGCTCGGATCGCGTCAGGTAAAAGCTGCCGGCCTCTTTTTCTTCTTCTTTCTTCCTCCCGCGCATATTTAGTGAACTCCGTATTTGATAAAGAAAATTAGTGTGTGTTTTGTTTCCAACTCTTCCATTAACCTTGGACCCTTGAAATAAATTGACCTCTGCAAGTAAATTAGTGTCCATAGGCTACAGGAAATGAATCTCCACTTAGCTATTGTTGGATACTGCAAAACCCTTTGGTATTACACATGACGTATTATGTAAACCTGTTTCCATTTCCGGGTAGGAGGAGTCAGTTGCTCCATGATGCCGTGCAGCCGAAGGCTTGCGTGTTCGGTCACTGTGTTGTTTGAATAAACTCAGATTTTCATTTCTGCCTCCTTGAACTTTTAACATGGCGTAGTCGGCAAAAGGAACATTCTGCGCAGCTCTGGGTGTGATCATCGGTTCCAATCCAAACTGATAACGGTGGATGGCAGCGGATTGACTTTCGATTTCCGTCCGTCGTCATCGTTCGTGGGAAGGGGATTTCTCACGTTCGTGTGTTTCACTTCTCCGTGAGTAAGTTTAACACACAGACATGCCTCCCAAAGAGAAACCTACGGAGCACTCTCAGGATGTGACCTCGTTGGTAGTTATTATGAAGGACATGATGGCTATGCAGCAACGTGCTTTGTTGAACCAACAACAGGCCGCGGCCGATCAACAGCAGGCACATATGCAGGAAATGAAACTGCTACTTGAGGCCGTAGCAGGCCGCCCGCCCACTGGTTCTGGTGACATCGGTGACGATGGTGTTCCAGATCCTCAATACACCCCCGGAGGCATTGTCTTTATCTGCTCCGAAATTCTCGGTGAAACAACCAGTGTTATCCGAGTCTACGACCTTGCGGGATTTCAAGGCATGGAGAGAACAATGGGATGATTACTACCTCATCACACGTCTCGATTGTATGCAAGCTTGTGAACAGTTTGCAACTCTTCGGAACTGTCTGACATTGGGCATGAGATCAGTCCTCAAGAATGCCATTGATATTGATTTCACATCGGACATAATTTCTGTCAGGGATGTTCTCCCCAGCATCGAAGCATATCTACGAGGACAGCGGCATATCATCCACGATCTGGTTGATTTTCATGAGCGGCGCCAAGGGGATGGAGAGACCTTCGACTCATTTTATTGTGCACTAAAGGAGATTGCTGCCAATTGTGATCTCTCAACCATGACTGTTGAACAACAGTTTGTCATTCGGATCATCACTGGCATATCTGATTCAGAGGTGCATTGTAAGCTTATGGCTGAGAGAAATCTCACACTACAACGTACTCTGGACATGTGCCATAGCAAGGAAGCCAGCAGGAAGGCTGATGATATGATGGCCAGACGTCAGTCCCGGGCTGTCATTGCTAAAAACTCTCGTCGACCATTTTATCGTCACAGTCAGTCCCGACCCGAGACCACCAATTGTGGAAATTGTGGGGGCGATGCCCACAAGAACTCAAAGAGCTGCCCGGCTCATGATAGGAAGTGCCAGAAGTGCGGCAGCATGGGCCACTTTGCACGTGTATGTCGAAAATCGAAGGGGGACAAGCCTGTATGGAGAGCTAGACAGCACAATGACAACAAGCAACCACCAGCTGTTCGGCAGATTGTCTTGGTCGCTGATGTGTTTCGCACATTGCAGAGGAAGCAACATTCACCGCGGATTCGTGTCGACATCGACGACTTCGAGGGTGATTATATTGGTACCCTAGAGGCGCTCGCGGACACAGGAGCTGAGGCAACCATCATCGGTCCTGGACACCTGCAGCAACTTGGCATGCATCCAGATAACTTGGATGATGGTGACGACCTCCGAGTGGTGAACGCTGATGGTGCTTCAATGAAGTGCATGGGTACTAGTCGGCAGGCCAACCCCAGGGAATACGATTAAAAAAACTTTTGATGGCATTTTTTGTTAAAAGCTGACAACCGGGCTAGAAAGTATCAGTATGGTCCAGGCTTTCAGAAACACCCGGTTGCCAAAATGAGATTTGACCTTGAAGGTCAAATTTGGGGGGTCAAAGGTCAAAAGAGGTCAAATTTTCAAAAATTTTTATTTTGTCTTGTCCTTTAATATTACATCGAGTTTGGTATGAAGACATCTTCGAAAATAAATGCCAAATTCTCAATAATGTGTTGCTTTTTGTGTTACTAGGGCATGCCCGTACTATATCTATATCTAAAATTATATCCCCCCCCTCTATTTACATGAAAAGGTTTGGTCCAAAGCGAACGGCTTGCGAGTACGGTGACAATCCCCCCCCTCTATTTACATGAAATGGTTTGGTCCAAAGCGAACGGCTTCCGGAGTTTGGTAAAGAAATCGCCATCGCGTGCACAAACGCCCAGGAAAGCGAAAGAATCGCAAATTAGTTTTAATTAGTTTTAAAACATAGTTTAACGCCAACATAGCGGCAACATAGTTTGCCAACGTGAAATAAATGAATACGCTCTCAAATGTGCCGTCCGAGGCAGAGTGTGTTCGCCACGTTCGGCACACGCGATAGCTCGCTGCTCTCCGATTGGTTGAATCGTTTTTTGGACATAGCTCGGTAAGTACTTGTCCGATTAATTTCAAACCTTGAAAAGGCACATCCTCGGGTCCCCGGTAAAATTTACCTGGCAAGTTTCAAGTATATCGGACCGTAGTTGTCGAGAAATCGTTGTCGCATACACACATACACACAGAGATTAGTGGAATTATAGATAGATTATATAACACTCGCATAACCATTCTTTAATGATGCTTCTCCTTTTATTTTTCAGGTTCCAAAAATGGATGGTGATGGACTCCCTCCACTTGCCACACTGAAACGGAAGCGAGATACCAGTGCAACTGTTGATTATTCCAGTTGTATTATCTGCCAAGAAGGGGTAAGGCGCAACGAAAAGATAAGTCTGGCTTCTGCTGACGGGAAAACAAAGATCCAGCAAGCTGCTGCTGAAAGGAGACGTCTTAAGGATCGGGCATCCTTTGCTATTTTGAACAGACTGATGAGTATAACAGATGAGGACTGGGCTGATGAAGTAATGAAGTGGCACAAGACGTGCTACATAAATTTCGCATCGGAGAATCGCTTGTCTCGACTACGACATCGAAGGAGCAAGGAACAGGCAGCTGATGAATCTACTACCACTACAGCAAGGATGGATGAACAAACTGCAAGTTCGTCGTATGAATCTCGTAAGCATGGGCATGCCTCAGTTGAATGGGAACACTGTATATTCTGCCAACGATGAGGAAAGGCTCAGCTCCACAGTGTAATGACAATGCAAGTTTCGCAAAAGATCATCGACTTGTCAAAAGAGGACGTTGTCATGTCAGTTAGGATGGCCAATGTTGTAGACTTAATTGCTGCAGAGGGGAAGTACCACAACCAATGCTTTGTTGAATTTGAGCGGAGGGTGAAAAAGACAAAAGGCCGTCATTCTCTGTGTTCAGATCCAGCCCTGAATGCCCTGGGGGACATGTTACTGGAGGGTCTGTCCGTTGGTAATGTGTACGATATGGGAACTGCTTGGGAGAGATATGTAGAACTATGCAATGCCAAGAACCAAGATATCCCTGATAGCTTCTTGTCCAGAAGACAGACCTTCTATACTGCATTACAGAATGTTATTGGTGACGAAGGTTCATTCATAAGACCACGTAATCGAAAAGCACAACTTCTTCTTTATCCCAGTGACAAATCTCAGTATGTCATTGCCTGTGCCCTGTCGGATATCTCTGACCGAAAGGATGACTGTGATGAAGATGACGCACCCACGATACAGCTGCCACCAGTCAATGAGCTGCAGGAAATTGTTCACTCTGCCCTTCAACTTCGAGCAGACTTGGAACGGATGCCTGGTCACGATAAAGTGTGGAGGGGTCTAACAACAGACGCAGTGGAAGCCATTATTCCAGATAGCTTATATCTGTTTCTCTCTGTACTGTTTGGTGGGACTGATGTGTTGGATACTGATGATCACGGAGAGATAGAAAGTTCTGCAAGTTCAACGAAGCAAAGAATACTAAATATCGCTCAGGACATTGTATTTGCGCTTTCAAAGGGGAAAAAGTTGACTCCAAAGCATGTCGGCCTGGGGATGACCTTACACCAAGCCACAAGATCAGAGAAACTGGTGGATCTCTTTCATGCTGCTGGTGGTACAATAGGTGTCGACACAGTAAGACGCATGGACACAAGTATCGCGAGTGACATTCTTTGGAAATTTGAGGAAAATAACAACACGTACATCCCGGATGGCTTGGTACCCTATGAACCTGGTAGGCTAATCTTAGGATCAGCTGACAACATAGATGTCAACGAGTCGACAATAAGTGGTCAAGGTTCATACCATTGCACACAGTGGAATGCTTGGCAACGCGGACCACCTCCTCCAAGAACTCCTGTTAAGCGTGTGCACGGACGAGAGAAGGCTCTGAGAAAGGAGACTGTCGATAAGTTGCATGATGTCGATCCCCCCAAACTACCTATTGGCACAAGAGTTGAACCCAGGATTCCGAATGCTTCTAGCATTGAACCGAATGACTGGTTCAAAAGTAGTCCATGTAGGAAGGCAGCAACACGAATGACTCACGTCTGGGTAATCTCCAGGATGGACACAGGTAATGGCTGTGCTGTTCCTCCATGGGCAGCATTCAACGAGTGTGTGAGTACCGTAGATCCACCAGTGACGACGGTGGGAATGGCACCGATCCTCAATGCTACTGCGGATGAATATGGGACCATCACCACGATCATAAACCGATTTGTCCAGCTCAGCAGATACCTTGGACAGCGCCATACCATCGTTTTCTTCGATCAGCCTCTCTATGCCAAAGCAAAGGAGATTGTGTGGGCTTCTGAAGAGTACAGCGAAGTAGTTGTCCTGCTTGGTGGTCTCCATATCTCCTTCAACTTCCTTCGGGCCATTGGTCAGCAAATGGAAAGTGCAGGCCTAGATGATGTGTGGGTGGAGTCTGAAATCTTTGGACCAAATGCTGCCAAGTCAATGATGGATGGGAAACACTATTACAGGGCTATTCAGGGACATATCTGGGCCTATGAAGCCCTTAGTCGGATCAAGTTTGAAGCTTTCTTGGATTGGCTACAGCGGCAAAATCCTGAACTCCATCAGGAACTGGTTGTGCTTCGATCAGCAGTATCAGCATTGTTCAAGAAATATGGTACGAGAACCCGAGATGAATGTCTGTTGAATGCTGTGACTGAATGCAACGAGCTCCTCGACCGTACAGAATATGTAGAGAAAGCTGACGAATTCCACGCCATGCTGAAGCAGAATCCCAACAATGCCTTCTGGTTGCAGTACCTTGAGATGGTGGAAATTTTATTATCATTCGTCCGCGCTAATCGAGATGGGGATTGGTTGCTCCATCTTGATTCATTTGCCGAAATGCTACCATGGCTGACCATATATGACCATGTCAACTATGCCCGGTGGGGTCCTGTTTACCTCACTGACATGAGAGGACTCGCACAGACCGCACCAGAAGTCCACGAAGAATTCCTGGCAGGGAATTTTGTAGTGAAACGACACGCAG
This sequence comes from Myxine glutinosa, assembly GCF_964187855.1. Taxonomy (NCBI): domain Eukaryota; kingdom Metazoa; phylum Chordata; class Myxini; order Myxiniformes; family Myxinidae; genus Myxine; species Myxine glutinosa. Next base: position 49,620,173 of record NC_136274.1, read on the forward strand.
GCAGATGTAACCAAGTTCCAGTTGATCAAGCCACTGAATGGATTAACAAGGTATGCAAGCTCTCAAATGGTATAATTGGCATCACACGGAATGACACGGCAAGAGACAGGTTCTGCACAACTTGGTCTGAAAGGTCGCAGATATCAGAGGACACCATGCGTCTATTCGGTCTTCGCAACGACGAATCGGACGAAGATTTCTCAACTCGTAAAGATGGTCTTCCATCCAAAATGACACGGGATTTGGATGCGGTGTCCAAGCTTGAGGCTCAGTTCCGACGATTCAAGGCGTTCACAATATCCGATCAAGACGACGCAACTCCCACTATTACACAGCTGAAATCACTGACTACCAACGACATTGCAACCGAAGAGATAGCTGCAGACCTCCTCACTGCCGACCAAAGGGGGAAAGATCTCGTGTTGAAGAATGTGAAGGAGAGATTAGTGGAGAAGTCTGTACCTTTTTTCGATCGACAGAAACGCCAGAAATCGAAGACGTTCGCAACCCTCTACGAGACACCGGTGCAGGATGGGAAGCAGAACGTCACCAAGACAATCAAAGCGGACAGGCAACTGATGCAGAGATTGTTCAATGTGGCACAAGTTGGGCGAGAAGTAGATATCCACAATGTACTGAAGCATGAGCTGTTCGTTGTACCACTTAGTTTGGCTAATACGGATAAAAAGATGAGAAGTACCCAAAAGTCTGCAATGCTCCCCCTGCTAACCACTGGTCTTGGGATAGAGAAAGTCAAAGGGGCACCGGAGACCACAGGAAAAACCTGTATCATAATTGATGGCCATGCATTGATACAGTCCCTAGGAAAACCACCGAATTGCAAGACGTTTGGTGACTATGCCAAAACCTTCCAGAGGACCGTGTTGAAGCAGTTCTGTGGCACAGTGTCCAGGATCGACATCGTATTTGATCAGTATAGACTTCTATCGATCAAGTCGACTACACGAAGCAAAAGAGCTGGGCAAACGAGACCAATCCATAAGGTGATCAACCGGGATGATCTTCCACTTCCACAAACATGGAAGAACTTCATCGCCTTAGGTGAAAACAAAGAAGACCTTGCACTGTTCCTCAGTGGCAAACTGGCAACGCACACCGACACAGTCAACGAAGTAGTAGTTGGTGGCAGCACTCCAAACGGATTCTCAACGACAAGGGGAGTCATCCCAACTCTGAATGCAAACCACGAGGAAGCTGACACAAGGATCATCATCCATGCACTTGAAGCCATTGATGCCGGTTATGGAAACATAATTGTGAAGTGCCGTGACACAGATGTCCTGCTCTTGCTCCTTCACTTCACCAGGGACAAAATCTGCCATGTGTGGATGATGAGTGGCACGTCCAAGGAGCAAGAGTGTTTCCCAGTACACGCCATCAACGAGGCCCTCGCTCCGGCGGTTGTGGAGAATGTTCTTGGGTTCCATGCCATAACTGGTTGTGATACTGTGTCTTCATTCGCTGGTCATGGCAAAAAATCATGCTGGAATGTCTACTTGCAACACCCGGAACTGTTGCATGGCGTTGGCAGAGATGGACCATTAAGCGATGTCGAGGAGTTCGTATGTATGCTTTACAAATCTCCACACTCTAGTTCAGGGGTCGACAGAGCTAGGCATGACATGTTCCAGAAAGGGAAGAAGGCACTTGAAATGTTGCCACCAACTAGTGACGCTCTCGAATTGCATATGTCGCGGGCGAACTACCAGGCAAAAGTATGGCTGCAGGCAAGCAAGGCTGACGTAGTTGTTGCTGACCCCGAGGAGACTGGAGGTTGGCAGGCAACTGACGGACGATTAGAAGTGGTGTGGATGAGGACACCATCTGTTCCAAGTAGCTGTTTGGAACTAGTTACTTGTGGATGTAAAAGCAAGTGTCGCACACAAGCTTGCCGTTGCCACAAGATTGGACAACCATGCATGCCTGCATGTGGCTGTGATGCTGAAGGATGCATGAACACGACAGGAACTGATACTTAAGAGAAGTGATTTGGCGACACCTCAAATCGATGGAAGATGATGTCTTGTTTCTTCAAATGTAGTTGCCTAATGCATCATTTACATATTACCAACAGGAACAATTGATTCTTAAAGTAAAATTTGACTTTCGACTTTGAAATTTCACCTTTAAACTGAATGCATTTTATTATATTATGCGTATTCAAAGAGTAAAAAGCATTTACATTCATGAATCTATTCACATTTAGCTATTGTTACAGAAGTTTAACCTCTTATAACTCATTAAATATTCAATGGTTCATACCAGACTCGATGTTGTATGAAAGGACAAGACAAAATAAAAATTTTTGAAAATTTGACCTCTTTTGACCTTTGACCCCCCAAATTTGACCTTCAAGGTCAAATCTCATTTTGGCAACCGGGTGTTTCTGAAAGCCTGGACCATACTGATACTTTCTAGCCCGGTTGTCAGCTTTTAACAAAAAATGCCATCAAAAGTTTCTTTAAGGGTCTTGGCCTGCCGACTATACTCTTCACGTTTGTATCCGTCATGGAGGTAAAACTGTTTGTGAGACTGTATACGTGTGCGATGGGGTGCGAACACCTTGTCTGGCATTTTATTTGTTGAGCGACTTGGCGTGGTGAAATTGTGGCAGACCATTCAAACAGTCGAACAGTAAAACACAGCCTGTATAAAATAACACGGTCAGTCGATCCGATGATGACTCACATTCCCTGTCTTCAACAAACTCCAGCACATAGTGGGGCAACTTAGCATAACAATTGTGCATTTTGTGAGGAAAGCACCAAATTTGGCACACTAGTAGACTATCATATTATGAAAAGATCTGGATATTGGGCCATCTCAGATTCAGAGATTTGATTTTTGCAAGATTTCGATTCGATTGGGATCGAAGAGAACACCTTCTTCGTCTTCTGTACAGTGAAGTTGCCAGCCCTGAATTCTCTGGCTACATCTGGGTGCTTCATTGGGAGTGCAACCATGTCCCTCAGGTGAACAGGGACCCACCTGGCATAGTGTGTGTGGTCTAAGGCATGGAACCATGGGACCAGTTCCGTCAGGGCATCAAGGTACATCGTGAATGAAGCCTGCCGCAGAGAACGCACGTAGACCAGTACCAACATCTCTAGTTCCAGCGCAGTTGCCCAGTACTGAAAGTTGGGAATGTCTTCTCCTCTCTGGTGACACCAGTCTTTGAACTCAGGCAGGTCTTCTGCATCATCAGCATATGTCATACAGTGGCGTTCATACGCACGGTGTTGCAGGATGTGCAGTGCCGCTGCAGTGATTTGATGAGCTCTTCTTGTGCGGGTGACGTGGGCAGCTCGCAGGAAGGAGTCGGCCGTCCCTGGCGTTGCAATCTCAGCTTGCAAATCTGCAAAATCTGCAAATCTTGCAAAAATCAAATCTCTGAATCAGAGATGGCCCAATATCCAGATCTTTTCATAATATGATAGTCTACTAGTGTGCCAAATTTGGTGCTTTCCTCACAAAATGCACAATTATTATGCTATATTTAGCTTAGCTGCCGGACTACAGGGGATTTCGGCAATGAACCTAATCAGCAACAACGATCACAGGTTCATGATCATCTGATAGCCGAATTTGCAGACGTTTTCACCACAGACGATGGCATTCGACCTATGGAGGGCGGGGCCATGTGTGTTAACCTGAAGGATGACGCTGTACCTTTCCAGCTGAAGAAGGCACGTCCGCTACCAGTGGCTTGGCGGGATCAGGTTAAGTCAGAACTTGACGACATGGTGAACAAGGGGGTCATTTCTCCGATGGGAAGCGAGCCCTCAGATTGGTGTCATCCACTTGTGGTTACTCCGAAACCTTATGGTCGCATTCGCATGTGCGTGGATTTCCGTATCTTGAACCGCCACGTCAATCGCCCTGTATACCCTCTCATCACACCTGCTGAGGCAGTCTCACGTGTGAAGAACGCTTGCTTCTATACTGTATATGATGCGACCAAGGGAAACTGGCAAATTCCTCTGGACGAGGCCAGCCAATCCCTTACCGTATTCATGACACCGTGGGGTCGGTTCAAATACTTGCGAGCTCCAATGGGCCTCAACGTGAGTGGAGATGAATATTGTTAGAGGTGACATCGTTCTTGAGGGAATCCAAAATACGGTCAGGGTCGTCGATGATATGCTAACCTATGGACCGACATTCAATGAGCACGTTCAACAGGTGCGGAATGTACTTCTCCGATGTCAGGAACATGGCATCACATTGAACCCACAGAAATTTCACTTCGCTCAGGACAGTGTCAAATTTTGCGGCTACATCATTAATCGTGATGGCGTGGCATCGGATCCGGGCAAACTAAGTGCTATTGTCGACTTTCCTACACCTACCAACATCACTGACTTACGGTCATTCCTTGGTTTGGTTCATCAGTTGGATAGCTTTTCCACTGAGATTTCGACAGCTTCGGATCCTCTCTGGAGTTTACTGAAGAAGGGATCAGTCTTTGATTGGACTGCCGATCATGACAGCGCATTTCTTGCTACGAAGCGTGTTCTTACATCACCACCTGTCCTAGCGCACTTCGACCCTTCGTCACCTACGATGATACAGACCGATGCGTCTCGTCTCAATGGACTAGGGCTTGCATTGCTCCAGCAACACGGCGATCTGTGGAAACTTGTTCAGTGTGGGTCTCGTTATCTCAGTGATGTCGAGTCTCGTTATGCGATGATTGAGCTCGAAGCCCTGGCTGTAGTTTGGGGCATGAAGAAATGCCGTCATTACCTACTGGGCCTACCCATATTTCAGCTTGTCATCGACCACAAATCGCTTGAACCCATATTGAACACCTACACTTTGGACGCTATCGAAAACACACGTCTGCAACGACTCGTGGAGAAATCGTCTCTCTACACGTTTACGGCAACGTGGAGGAAGGGATGTGAGCATGCCATCCCAGACCCTCTATCACGCCACCCAGTGGATAGCCCATTGCCAGATGATGAGGAGGCGGAGATACACGTTCAACATCACGTAAACCAAGTCATCTTGGCGGCAGTAGCGAACGTCGATGATGGAAGTCACGATCATCTACGTGATCGTATATTCGATAAACTCCGTGCGGAAGCATGACGCGATGAGGAATACTGCTTACGAGCTCAGGCAGTAACAAGCGTTACGCCTAGGTCCCCCGTCGGTGAAGTGATCCGAGTTGACAAAGTGGAAGACGCAAGGCGGCCATCTTGGATTTTGACGTGGCGACCCAATTTTCAATAGCGTTATTCCTTATGCGTAGATACACCCACACACCAGATTAGAAGTTAGTAGTTCGTTTATTTTTCAAGATATTTCGCTCACAAGGTTCAGACATATATATGGTGGTGGCCATCTTGGATGTTGACGTGGCGATCAAATTTTCAATAGCGTTCTTCCTTATGCCTAGATACACCCACACACCAGATTAGAAGTTGGTACTTCACTTATTTTTCAAGATATTCCACTCACAAGATTCAGACATATATGGCATCATACATGGCGGCGGCCATCTTGGATTTTGACGTGGGTTGCACCCACACACCAAATTAGAATTCGGTCCTTCGCTTACGCCCGCCCGCACGCACGTACGCATGCCCGCCCGCATGCACGCACGCACGGACGGGAAAACCATTGTCCCCCTTTCGCTCCGCGGTGCGACGGGGGACAAATACCGGCTTTTCAGCAAACCGTAGTGAGTGGGACCATCGCCTCAAGGCTTACTTTGGGATATGTGATCAGCTATCAATTGACGATGACATCGCACTCTACGGTCAATGCATTGTCATACCTCATGCAGCACGTACGGAGGTATTGAATCGACTACACGACTCACATCAGGGCATGGAACGTACAAAACGCCGAGCTCGACAGACTGTGTATTGGCCAAATGTCAACAACGATATTGCCAACATGACGCACTTGTTTCCTGTGTGTCAGGAGCGAATGACCAGCCTTCAGAAGGAACCATTAATGAGCGATACACTACCACGGCGTGTGTTCGAGGAGGTATCTGCTGATTTGTTTTCCCACGCAGGAAAATCGTATCTGGTCTACGTCGACCGACTCTCTGGGTGGCCATGCATCTATTTTTTCATGCGTGACCCCACGTCACGTGACCTCATCCGAGCTCTCCAGTTATTCTTTGAGGATCTGGGTGTCCCAGTTCGTCTTCGAACCGATGGCGGCCCACAAATTGCATCCTATGAATTCCGAAAATTTATGGACTGTTGGGGAGTTAACCATGGCTTCTCCACACCACACCTTCCATGCTCGAATGGACATGCAGAAGCAGCGGTCAAAGCCATTAAGACACTGGTTGCTAAGACTACACACAACGGCAATCTCGACGATGATACATTTTGCCACGGCTTGCTCGAATGGCGCAACATGCCACGCACATCTGGAAGTTCACCAGCTCAAATTCTCTTCGGGCATCCAACACGTACTGCTGTTCCTGGACATCAGCGCACTTTCGCACCTGAGTGGCAGATGGCTGCTGCCGAGTGTGATGCCAAAGCGGCCGAGATATGGGCGAAAACCGGCACGCATTACGACCGATCGTCCAAACCTCTCACGCCATTTCCTGTCGGCACCGAGGTCCGAGGTGTTGGTACAAGATCCACAGACGAGGCGTTGGAATAAGACCGGTGTGGTCATCAGTGTTGGACATCACCGGGACTATCATGTGAAACTGCCGTCGGGCAGAGTTTATTGGAGGAACCGGTTTCCTTCGTCAGTATGTCCCTCAATGCTCTGCTATGGATGGCGAGGGTCAAAAGCCATCTACTGTTGGGGGCAAGGACAGACCAGCTTCCTATCCACCGAAGAGAGTGAGATTTGACTTGCCACTCCGTCGCAGCCCACGCGATCGCTGGGCACCTACGCGACTCGATTTGTAAATTGTTATGCATGAACTATTGCCCTATATTGCTTTGTGTTCTTGTTACCACACATATGTTTATGGGCAGGGATGGTAGTATGTACTCATGCTGATTGATTTTATTGATGGTCGTATGTACTCATGCATGTTGATCGATTTGGGGGACTGTCACTTCTTGAAAACCTCCTCCATATGTCATCGGTTTGAAGGGAAGGGGAGATGTTGGATACTGCAAAACCCTTTGGTATTACACATGACGTATTATGTAAACCTGTTTCCGTTTCCGGGTAGGAGGAGTCAGTTGCTCCATGATGCCCTGCGGCGGAAGGCTTGCGTGTTCGGTCACGGTGTTGTTTGAATAAACTCAGATGTTCGTTTCTGCCTCCTTGAACTTTTAACAGCTATATGTGTAATGGTCCTTTATAATGTTAACAGTTGTAAAAGTTGATAAAACTGGAAAAAATATTGACTTTTTGTCATGCCACAGACATATTGAGAAAGCTTGCTCACCTGCAGTAAAGAATCACCAAACTACTTTCCCCACGCTTTCCACAGATACATTCCCTCACACTCGACAAAGCACGTGCGGTTATTGACACCTGTTCGTCGTTCACTACGCCTCTCCCTTCACGAGCCCCGTCACATTGCTATTTATGAAACTCGACCATGTCTGACATCACTTTGTGAGGTCGTCTTGAGCAAAGATGAGGCCGAGAGAGTGGATGAGGAGAAGGCCCAGACAGCATTTATCTTTCTTCCTCCCGCACATATTTAGAGAAATCCGTATTTGATAACGCCTCTAAGTAAGCTCGAATTTCCAGCCGTGATTTCCCGGTCTTCACCAAGGGGAGTCACAGGACAATATTATCTGTCCTATAAGCTAGAGGGAACAGATTTACCATCATAGGCAAAAAGGCATGTATTATACAGGTGTATGGAAAGATATGGAAGGATTTAACAGAGAATGGTGACTTCAACATACTATGCAACAAAACGTGGCTGTACATAGTACGAGTAGTACGAGTACATAGAAAAGGAACAAAATTGGAGGAAAATAGATCTGATAAATAGCTATTATTTTACCAAAGTTGCACAAGAACAAGGTAATTCAGCATCATATCAAAAGTGATTGAACAGGTATAGAAAATGTAAAAACATGACAATATCAAATTATTGACACTTATCCCACCTGATTCCAAATGTGCCAACATGACATTGTCTGTCTGTGCTGATCAAGGTTGCTATCTTTTCAATCAGGAAACTTTCATAATGAAGTATTGCATTCATTTATTTTGTTTGCTTTTCCACAAAAATGTGTATTCCCAATAACCTGTTTAGCATCAAAACTAATTCACGGAAAACTAGAACGACACTCATTGCAGCGCATACCTCTGCCAAGCTGAACATTTCACGTGTTGTATACCACCGATATGCGAGATCTGGATTCGGACATGAAACAAAATCTAATTGGCTTGTTCTTGTTGCCTAACCAAATCATCCACCTAGTTTTGTTATAATCTGTCCACAACTTTTTTTGAAATATCATGCTATATATAGTTTTTGGTCCTGTCTCTCAATGGTGAAGAACCACTTTAAAATTCTCTGATCGGATCCGGATTTGAATCTTCACCAAAATTGAATCAAATTCTTCCTTGTCATATACCTAACCTGTCCACCAAACTTCATCCGAATCCGTCAATAACTTTTCGAAATATCAAGCTATATATCGTTATTTGCCCTGCCACTCAATGGTGAAGAATCACTAACAATTCTGGAATCCAGATCTGGATCCGGATCTTCACCAAAATCGAATCATTTTGTCCTTGTCATATACCCAACCTCTTAACTAAATTTTGTCCAAATCCGTCCACAACTTTTTGAGACATCCTTTTCACAAACAAACAACCAAACAGACAAACAAACAAAAAGGCATCAGGCGGACAGGTATGATCATTGATTGATTAATTGATTGTGTAATGAAAAGAAATAAAAAATAATCGTAAAATAATTGATTTCTCAATCAATTGTCTCATAGCATACCGAAACTACCACCGTTTCATCCGACTCTGCAACTTTTTGAAAAATAAGTAATTTTAATTAGTAATTTAATTTAAAAATAATTAAATGATTAATCGATTAATCAATAAATCAAAATACCATCTGCAGCCAAATCACTTGGTCATTGTCGAGTCCACATATCAACTTCCTAGCTCAAATGGTGCCTGAGATATTGCCCAAATGAGAAATGAAATAAATAAGAACTTAATAAATCAATAATAATTAAGTAATTAATCAATTATTTGATTAATGAAGAAACAAAAAATAATGTTTTTGCCAAAGCACGTGTTCACAATTGCGCCCAAATTTCAGCTTCCTAGCTCAAAGGAGATATTGCCCGGATAAACAACATCCATATATACACACCACATCAAACATGGATTCATTTTGTGGTGCGAAAAGGGCTTCTGATTACCAAAGTATCCTTTCGAAATGGATCCTCGACTTTCATGCGGAAATTATTACAATTAGTGTAAAGTCTGTGTGTAGAAAGCTCTTTTCTTGATGATGTCAATGCACATGATGTCAATGCCCTCGGTGTTTCCAGGAAACCAACATCGACCTGCCGAACTTGCCACATATGCAGCAAGCATGTGTTTACGACGATGTGGTATACCAGGCCCTGAACCTATCGAGCTGCATGTGGGACGTCTCTCCCCTCATTTATTATCCAATGGCATTGTCTTGCTCCTGCTCAAAGTGCAAAAGCACATCCACCGACTGTTTGCACAGTTATAACAACACGCCCATGAATTTTACCACATGCACAATTAACCGCAGCTGATGTAACAGGTATACAACAGGCATTTTAAGGCCATTTTCCCTGCCAGAGCGGGGGTTAGCCTTGCGGGCCTCATGACAATCCTCTCCACCTGTGGAGCATATCCCGAGATGACGTTCACCAAGAGATTTCCAATCATCATTTTCACCATCATCAACCTTTCACTCACTCTCGTCACAGTCACCACACTGTCTACAAACTCCTCAGAAAACAGGACACCAACACCATGCACGCCTTCTGGGCACCCTTGTCACACAAACTAGTATTTTTGTCCCTGCCTACCCTTCACCATTCTCACACCACTTCCCTTCCATCTCGCCTCCTGCACACAACAACAGGTATGAAGACGTTTAAAGGTAAACGAAGACAAAAGTATTGCTTTTAATATTACTAATTGACTTTTGGGAATATAACTTCCTGTTTGCTTGCTTGAAGCCTGTAATGTATGTGAGTCTGGTGTGTGCATACGCGACACACAGGACCAGGAACGTGGAGCTGAGTGCAATGCGAATAAAGCTGATATAAAGTTGAGTGCCTTCATTGGTCTGATTGTTAGTGCTTCCACACATCAAAAGTGGCGACTAGGTACGACCCGTTCGCGTCTCGATGGCGACTATCGGCATTCTCCATGAATACTCTGATAGGGAGGATTGGGCGGATTTGTGGAAAGGCTGGACCAGTACTTTGTGGCCAACAAGATGGCCGCCGCTGGTGATGCCGTCCGTCGTCGTGCTGTGTTGTTGACTGTGTGCGGGCAGAAGGTGTACGGACTCATCAAAAACCTGCTGTCACCACGGCGACCTACCGACCTTTCCTTTGAGGAACTCTGTGAGCTTGTCAAGCTGCACTTCAAGCCGAAAGCTGGTCTCATCATATCAAGGTACAAGTTTTGCACACACACGGGAGGATCAGGACATTCCCGGCTTTGCTGGCCAGGACGACATCCTGATCACTGGCTGCAACACGACAGAACACCTGAGTAACCTGGAGGAAGTTCTGCGTCATTTGGATAAATTAGGGCTCAGACTGAAACGTGAGAAATGCGTATTTATGGCGCCCGAAGTGGTGTTCCTAGGCAGAAGAGTCACTGCCGCAGAAATCATGCCGTGTGATTCCAAAGTCGAAGCAATCAAGAACACGCCCCTACCACAAAATGTGTCTCAATTACGTTCCTTCTTGGGTTTGCTAAACCATTTTGGCAGTTTCGTGCCACAGGTGAGCACAGTGTTGGAACCCTTGCATCAGCTACTTAAGAAAGGAAAAATTTGGGTTTGGGCCAAGGCCCAGGATGATGCCTTCAAGGAAGCTAAAGGTCTATTGTGTTCTAACAAGCTGCTTGTTCTTTATGATCCATATAAGCATCTTGTATTATCGTGTGATGCCAGTGCCTATGGGGTAGGCTGTGTATTGCAACAAGCCAATGAGTCAGGCAAGTTACAGCCTGTTGCATTCGCTTCCAGAACCTTGATGAAAGCCGAACGAACCTATGGTATGATTGATAAAGAAGCTTTAGGCTGTGTGTTTGGGATAACCAAGATGCATCAGTATCTGTTTGGTCGTAAGTTTGAGCTTGAAACCGACTACAAACCATTCACTTTCTTGATTTCAGAGAACAAAGGCATCAACACCAATGCGTCATCACGTGTTCAGCAGTGGGCCTTGACGTTGTCTGCTTATAATTATACTATTCATTACAGGCCTGGCACTGGGAATTGTGCTGATGCACTGAGTCGATGGCCGGTGCCTGTTGCTGATCTCAACAATACTCCTCAACCTGCTGACCTTGTATTAGTCAGGGGGAAAACATGCAAAATCCAACTAAACCCCTTCAAAAAAACAAGTCATAGAGGTTTTTGTATTTTTGACATCCTTGGGACCCCTAGTCAACATTTCTGGATGATAACATTAAATTTAGGCGGTGGCATTTTTTTTATTTGCGTATTTTCAAAATGGCTGCCACCTGCATCTAGCAAAACAACCACCAGCAAGCACATCTCAGCAACTAATGGGTTGATTTTGTTGGTTTTACTATCAAATTATAGGTTTCCGAGGTTGCCGAATCGATTTGTGAGGTGACCGAAGCATTTCAAGGTCAAGGTCACTTGTACAAGGTCAATGTTTATGTCAATTTTGACCCCCAAACCAATAAAATGACATGGCCAGTTATTTTTAAATTTTGATTAACTCAATTGCTACTTAAGTTTATGTTTTAGGGTGTTGCGTTCATTTCCCACTTCACTGATGCAATTCATGGTCAAGGTCATAGTGTTGAGGTCAAGGTCATTTTATAACCTGGAAACAAAAAACGGCATCAATCAATGAATGGGTTCGTATAATTATCTTTTACCAAACAAAAGTTCCTTTGCAGAGTGTTGGAGTCGCATAGTATGTATATTTAGCATAGATACTACCAGAAAGTTGTTGGTCAACAGTTTCAATTGTTTTTTCCCTTTATCCCCAGGTTCCTGAACAGATTTTGCTAGATCATATCACAAACAGGCTGGGTACATGCATAATATTTTTGATGTAAAGTTCTCACATTTACATGTCACAAGACTCTACAAGGTAAGAGTAATGCAAATATTCCTCATTTATCTTTGTTATTGTATCTTATATGTCGCAGTCAATGTTTAAGAATTGGTCATTTAACAATATTTAAAAATGCCTAAAATTTATAATTACTTTGAACTGTAAGAAAAGAAAATATAGTTACACGTTTTTGCAAAATTTGAAAATTTAACTCCGCCTGTAAATATGTTACAGACTCTTAGTTGATGATGCATTGCTTAAAGGCGGATATGATTTTACTGATTTCATTATATATATTTTTTCTACTCTTTAGGTCCTCTAATATGGAATGCACATTTGGGAGAGTCGGTCAGTGCAGAGCAGCTGGGGATGATTTCTACGTCAGCGTCACTGAAACCCGAATTGACAGTATTCGGTCAGCCAGTTAACAAAGAGGTGACCGGCTACACCAAGAGCTGGAGAGTGACTATTCAATAAAGATTCACAGAAAGTGTGCATCTTTATATACTGTACTTCTAAATTACTTGTAGGGGAAAGTGGTACAAAATGGACCCCTTGGGTCATATGGACCCCTTGGTATATTACACCAGCAGCTGCTGCCATCTTGTGGCTGTTCATGTTAAAACATTCCTTTGTGGATTAGCAGAAAGTAACAACATGGTGGCCATCCCTATCCAGTCTTGAACTCGAGCTGAACCATCCAACATTTTGACACCTACTAGGATCTATCGGTAGGTATGTGAGAAAATTGTGTTTGTGGTGACAGAGTGACTCATATTTCCTAGTGTTACTGCATGCTTTTAGAGTATAAGTCAGTCACTAAAATTGACCTTTGAAACATTCTGCCCAGTACATGTGGTTTCCAATGATGTCAGGTTTTCATGGAGGTCGTTCATGGGGCAAAACGGTCCATTTCCCTGGGGTAAAATGGCCCGTGGGGTACCATTTTACCCTTTAGTGGGCCATTTTACCCCATACATGTTTCTTATTTTTGTTACAAATATGTAGGCCTATGTATACATGTAGGCCTACCCTATATGTATGTATGTATGTATGTCTGTATGTATGCATGCTTGCATGCTGGCTGGCTGGCTGGCTGCATGCATGCATGTAACTTATACATATCTACTTATACCATGTCATTTTATGCACTGAAATATAAGTTCATCTATTGGGCAGGGTGCTTCATGATTGTTGTCTGCTTTAGTTAGTGCTGTTCTCACCAAGTCGGGTAATGAGGGTTAGGAATAAGGGATTATGGGTCATCAAAATGGTCACTGTTTGAATTTTGATTTTCTGTGGAAGTAAGATAGAAACATTGGACCTTACTCTCACAAAGGGGCAGGGTGATCTATCTATAATTCCACTAATCTCTGTGTGTATGTTTGTATGTTTGTTTGTTTGTATGTTTGTATGTTTGTATGTCTGTGACCGCTGTTTCTCGACAACCACGGGTCCGATATACTTTAAACTTGCCAGGTATATTGCTGGGGACCCGAGGATGTGCCTTTTCAAGGTTTCATATTAATCGGACAAGTACTTACCGAGCTATGTCCAAAAAACGATTCAACCAATCAGAGAGCAGCGAGTTATCGCGTGTGCCGAACGTGGCGAACACACTCTGCCTCGGACGGCACATTTGAGAGCGTATTCATTTATTTCACGTTGGCAAACTATGTTGGCGTTAAACTATGTTTTAAAACTAATTAAAACTAATTTGCGATTCATCGTAACTGCGATTTGCGACCTTCCGGACAGTGAAGACTTCACTTCCGTCAGCCAATCACAGAACCCGTTGTTGCGCAGGCGTGGCCGATGTGACTGTGAGAGCGAGGCAGCGAGCCGAGCCGAGCGCGTGCGCCATTACGGTTCATAATTCGATTTCTTCCGGAGAAAATAATAATTTCTTGATTTCTTATGCGCATTATTTCTCCCAATTCAGTCAGAGCGAAGGGCGGAAGCGAAGAGCGTGTTTTTTTTGTTTACGGGCGTACGGGCGGGGTAGAGCGTACGGGTAGCGTTTTTTTTTTTTTTTTGCCAAGGAACGGGCACCCACGTACGGGCATGCCCTAGTTATAAGAAATCTGAGAGGGCACCCGTGTACAATTGCCTAGTTGGAACAATGCATGAGTATTTATACACACATTTGTGTATTTGCAGGTGAAGATGCCCCGCAATTATGTACGGAAATCAACCAGGCAGTCTTGGACTGTGGAGGCAATGGAGGCAGCCCTTCAAGCAATAGAGAATGGTGACATGGGGTATAAAAAGGCTGCGAAAGAATTTGGAGTCCCCAAAACCACACTTAAACGACGCCACAAGGGTGGGAACAAGACTGCTAGTGCTAAGGGCTCATCAAAAACTCTTGGTCGTTACAAGATGGTCTTCTCCACAGAAATGGAAACAGCACTAGTGCAGTATATATTGAGTATGGAGCAGATGATGTTTGGGATGACCACAGTGGAGGTCCGTCGATTGGCGTACCAGATGGCAGAACAGAATCACCTCCAGCATCCTTTCAAGAATGCAATCGCTGGAAAAGATTGGTTGCGAGGCTTTTTTTCACGACATCAAGACCTTTCCATCCGTCAGCCTGAAGCGACATCTGCTGCAAGAGCACATGGATTCAATTGTCAAGCTGTCAACAGATTTTTTGATCTCCTGGAGGATCTTATGGAACAACACAATTTTCCACCTGACAAAGTCTACAATGTAGATGAGACCGGTATGACCACTGTGCAGTCAAGACCATCCAAAATCATTGCCTTAAAAGGCAGGAGGCAAGTTGGTTCCATAACTTCGGCTGAACGAGGGGTTCTAGTTACTACGGAAATTTGCATGTCTGCAACGGGAGCTTTTGTTCCCCCACTTTTTGTGTGGCCTAGGGTGAGGATGAAGCCTGAGTTGATGGATGGAGCTCCACTTGGCTCGATTTCTCAATGCCATAAATCAGGATGGATGCAAACAGAGATTTTCACCATATGGTTCGAGCATTTCCTGAAGGTTTCAGGAGCATCAAAAGAAAATAAAGTGCTCCTTATACTAGATGGACACAAAACACACACCCAGAACCTTGATGTCATCACCATGGCTAAAGACAATGGGGTACACATGTTGAGCATTCCACCACATTGTTCACACAAGATCCAGCCATTAGATGTCTCATTTATGACGCCACTATCTACATATTACACGCAGGAGGTGGAGAGGTGGTTGAGGCAGCACCCGGGACGATGTGTGACAGTATTTCAACTGGCCAGCCTGTTTGGGACTGCATATCGCAAGTCCGCTACAGCCGAGAATGCAGCAAATGGGTTTAGGAAAACTGGTATCTTCCCAGTGAACCGCAACATCTTCCAAGATCACGAGTTTGCTCCAGCGACAGTTACAGACCTCAACCAAAATGAACCAAGACCCATGGATGATAACCAGAGACCCCTTGAAGATGCCCATAGAGATGCTGATGTTCCTGCTCCTGGTGTTAATGCTGCAAGAGGCCCTGAAGATGCTGTGAGACCTGTTGGTGGTCCTGCACCTGCTGTTAATGCTGTGAGACCTGTTGATGGTCCTGCACCTAATGGTAATGCTGCGAGAGGCCCTGCAAATGCTGTGAGACCTGTTGATGGTCCTGCACCTAATGGTAACGCTGCGAGAGGCCCTGGAAATGCTGTGAGACCTGTTGATGGTCCTGCACCTAATGGTAATGCTGCAAGAGGCCCCGAAAATGCTGTGAGACCCATTGGTAACACTCAAAGACATGCTGCTGTTCCAAGACCTGCTGTTGCAAGCACCAGTAGGGAGTTCATTTCACCCTTTCAAATCAGTCCCCCACCTAAGGCTACTCCTGCTAAGGGTAGGCCTACAACACGTCAATCAAAAAGGTCAATGTCAGAGCATTTAACATCAAGCCCATACAAGAAACGACTTGCTGATGCAGCTGAAGAAAAGAAAAGACAGGAAGCACAGAAGGCAGAGAAGGCAAAGCAGAGAGCTGAAAAAAAACCTCAGAAGCAAAAGAAAGTTGCAGAAAAGCCAAAAAAGAAGATAGTGAAGGGTAAACGGGCTATATTTACGGCACCAGAAGAATCTAGCGAGTCTGAGGATGATGATGGAACAATGTGCTTATTCTGCCGGGAAAGTTATAGTGTGATAGGAGAAGGATGGATAAAGTGCACAGTCTGTCGTCTTTGGGCCCATGATGGTTGTGCAGGTGTGGATGAAGAAGATGTGAATTTCATCTGTGACTTTTGTGCCTAATTATGTGCATAATCTCACCTTGTAGTCTGTAATTTTTCACAATAAATATTATTTCAGGTTCAAAGTGTTTTGATTGGTGACTCTGAGGGTAATTATTATGTTTTTCAATGGGGTGACCATATTACCCCACGGGGTGACCATATTACCCCACGGGGTGACCATATTGCCCCATATGTGGGGGCCATTTTGCCCAACGTGGTGTACAAAATGGCCCACTTAGCACATTTTTGGTCTTTGGTTCTCACCAGTGAATGGTTGATTTGATTCTAATACCAAGTAATTTGTGTATTTATAATGGAATAATGATTGTAAAGACACTGTCTGATTTCAGATATACTGCATCATTTTGGATAAAATTTCAAAGAAAGCTTAAGTGTGCCATTTTGCCCCACCTTCCCCTAGATAGAGTAGAAAAAAGGCATAGAGATGAGGAGTTAAATGAAGCTCGACATGCCAAACAGTTGAGATCAGATGCTCTCGTAGATGAGAGTGGTGTAAAGTTTGACTTCAAGATACATTGTATTTTTTGTGCGAATCCTACAATTTGTACATTACCATGTGAGTATGACGCTAAAGTTCCACGCAATCGTCCGCAAACCTGCATGTCTTGTACGTACTGATGTTGACAAGCATGGCAAAGAGTTGACAAAGGTTATTTGCGCAAAATGCTGTGAAAGAAATGACAGACTAGGGCATGTGGTCAAGTCAAGAATAGATTCTATGATTGAGTCTGATCTTCATGCAGCTGATGCAAGGTATCATCGCGCGTGTAAAACCAATTTCCTGTACAACTTCAACAACATCGACAGCAAGGCACCCGAAGACCCATCTTTCCTTTCTCTGGCAGATACAATGTCTGCTAATAAGGCAAAGATGTGGAATTCAGTTGAACTGCAACAGGAGTACGAAGACAGCGGAGGTACTACAATCACACAGATGAAGATGAAACATTCTCATACAGAAGATAAATAATTATTTCAAAGATGCTATTGTAGCGGTTGCCGCTGAACATACACAATCGCCTTACACCTGCCGAGGACGCAACCACGGAGCGATCGCTGTGCCGTGCTCGCCCAGACCGCCCAGAGACGCTCAGTCTCGCCTTTCCCGGGCATGCCCGGACTCGCCTTTCCCGGGCTCGCCCGGCCAGTCCGGCGACACCCAGTCTCGCTGTTCCCGGGCATGTCCAGACTCGCCCAGGTCTCCCGGACACGCCCAGTCGCGCCTTTTAAGGGCAAACGATCCGGCATGAGATATTCGAGTGCTTGTATATAATGCTGCCCGATAAACGAGTTTTTCAGTTTTTACCCGAGTTGATTTGATGCAATAAAGAAACTCGGACGAATTCCAGCTTTTTGTCGCGTCCATTCTTTCGATTCGAGTTGGAGCACAGCTCCTTCATTGGTGACCTACCGACATGGACACGGCAGTTGCCCTCAAACTGCCTACCTTCTGGGAGGCTTACGCGGCGGTTTGGTTCGCCCAGGCGGACTCCCAGTTCGCCCTGCGAGGAATCACCGCCGACGACACCCGCTTCCATCATGTGGTAGCAGCACTCGGCTCAGCCACCGCGGCCCGCGCCCTCAGCCTCCTCCAGCACCCGCCAGCCGCTGACCAGTACGGCACGATCAAGAAGCTCCTCCTCGACGCTTTCGCCCTCTCATCGGCGGAACGCGCAGGGCGCCTGCTCGACCTGCCCGAGGTCGGCGACACGCGCCCTTCCGAGCGAATGGATTACATGCTCTCGTTGCTCGGGGAGCACGCCCCGGATTTTCTTTTTCAAGAGCTGTTCCTCCGTCAGCTGCCTAGCCAGGTACGCCTCGCCCTGGCAAGCACGCAGATCACGGATCCCCGCGCCCTCGCCAGGGAAGCCGACAAGATCTCCTCGGCAGGCCAACGCATCGGGGCAGCGACCTGGAGCCCGCCGCCGTCCGAAGCAACGCCCATGGTGCCCGAGCACCCGGCACGCCGCCGGTGCAATTGGCGGCCGCTACGCCGCGCCGACCACCTCCAACACGATGACCGGGGCCTCCACCTGACCAGGCGTGGTGTTACTACCATGCCAGGTTCGGACAAAAGGCCCGGACATGCCGACTCCCGTGCACTTTCGGCAAGTCGGGAAACGGCTGGGCCGGCGTTCATTACCAGCCATGAGCGCCGGCCACATGGGCAACTTACTTTTTATCAGGTACAAAGCGTCCGGACGGCGCTTCCTGTGTGACACCGGCGCCCAACTGAGCGTCATACCCGCCTCCGATCAGGACAGGCAGTCCGCGGTTTGTGGCCCCTCCTTGGTGGCGGCCAACGGATTGGCCATCCGCACCTTCGGCCCGCGCAACGTCAACCTCTGCTTCGGCAGCCAGCGCTTTCATTGGACTTTTGTGACCGCAAGCGTGCCCATGGCTCTGCTGGGCGCCGACTTCCTCTGCGTACACGGGCTGCTGGTTGACGTCAAACGGCGTCGCCTCGTCAATGCCGAGACCTTCAGCTCCCTGGCATGCACGTTGAGCAGCTCCACGCCGACCGAGCTAGCATGCGCCCTCCCGGCGGTGAACGAGTTTGCTCGCCTGCTCGCGGAGTTCCCGGCCGACGTTTTCGGCCATCGCGGTACGACATGGTATCGAGCACCACATACAAACTACGGGCCCGCCGGTCTATGCCAGAGCCCGCCGCCTCGACCCAGCCAAGCTCGCCATGGCCAAAGCCGAGTTCGACGCTTTGGAACACCTCGGCATCGTGCGGCGCTCCGATAGCGCGTGGGCTTCGCCACTACACATCGTACCGAAGCCGGGGGGCGGCTGGCGCCCATGTGGCGACTACCGCCGCCTTAACGACGTTACCACCCCCGACAGGAATCCGATCCCGCACATTCAAGACTTCTCCGCCCGTTTGGCAGGACGGGTCATTTTTTCGAAGATCGATTTGATACGGGGATACCACCGGGTACCTGTCAGGCTGGCCGACGTCCCAAAAACGGCCGTCATCACGCCGTTCGGCTTATTCGAATTCCTTTGAATGCCATTTGGCCACAAGAACGCGGCTCAGGCGTTCCAGCGCTTGGACGGCGTGCTGCGCGACCTGCCGTTCCTCTTCGTCTACCTGGACGACATCCTCGTCGCCAGCGCGTCCCGGGCCGAGCACCTCCTCCACCTCCGAACCCTGTTCGGGTGCCTCAGCGAGCACGGCCTAATCGTCAACCCGGCCAAATGCCACTTCGGCATGACGGCCGTTGACCTTTTGGGCCACCACATCACCAAGAACGGGGCCGTGCCGCTGCCTACCAAGGTCGAGGCCATCACTGCGTTTCCGCGTCCCCGCTCCATCAAGGCCCTGCAGGAGTTCCTCGGAATGGTGAATTTCTATCACCGCTTCGTGCCCCGCGCTGCTCAGCTCATGCGGCCCCTCTACGAAGCCCTACGGGGCAGGCCGGCCATACACGACGTCGTCTGGTCCGCAGCCATGGATGCGGCATTTACAAGCTCAAAGCGGGCCCTCGCCGACTCAACACTGCTCGCTCACCTGGTGCTCAACGCTCCCATCGCCCTCACCACGGATGCCTCTGACTACGCGGTGGGCGCCGTACATGAGCAATGGGTGAACGGGGTTTGGCAGCCACTCGCTTTTTTCAGCCGGCAACTCCGGCCGAACGAGCTCAAATATAGCACGTTTGACCGCGAGCTCCTCGGTCTACACCTGGCCGTTCGCCATTTCCGCCACCTCCTGGAGGGCCGACCCTTCACGGCTTTCGTCGACCACAAGCCGTTGGTTTATGCAATGGCCAAAGTCATGGAGCCGTGGTCGGCCCGCCAGCAGCGCCACCTCTCCGCCGTGTCGGAGTTTACCACGGACATCCGGCACGTCACCGGCAAAGACAACGCCGTGGCCGACTGTCTTTCTCGGGCCAGCGCGAACGCGGTCCACCTCGGCGTGGACTTCGCGCTTATGGCGGCTGACCAGACCACCGACACGACGGTGCAAGCCCGCCGGGCGGCGGACACGGGCCTCCGCCTGGCCGACGTCCCCTTCACGGACACTGTCCTGCTCTGCGACGTCTCCTAAGGCCAGCCTCGCCCCATCGTGCCCGTTACCTGGCAACGCCGCATCTTCGCCTCCCTCCACGGCCTTTCCCACCCGGGCCGGAAAGCTTCCCAGAAGCTGGTGTCGGCGTGATTCGTCTGGCACAGCCTTCGACAGGATGTCCGCGATTGGGCCAGCACCTGCACGGCCTGCCAACAGGCCAAGGTCCACCGACACACCCAGGCCCCGCTGGCACCTTTCACCGTGCCCGAACGGCGTTTCGACCACGTCAACGTGGACCTGGTGCCCCCCCCCCCCCCCATCACGGGGTTTCACACACCTGCTCACCATGGTGGACAGGACCACCAGGTGGCCGGAGGCCGTTCCCCTCGTCTCCACCACCACCGCCGACGTGGTGCAGGCTTTCATCGCCACCTGGGTCGCCCGTTTCGGCGCACCGGCGGACATCTCTTCGGACCGCAGTTCACCTCCGAGCTGTGGGGCGCGGTCGCCCGCAACCTGGGGGTCAGGCTCCACCATACCACGGCCTACCACACCCAAGCCAACGGGTTGTGCGAGCGGTTCCACCATTCCATGAAGGCCGCGCTCATGGCCGGCCTTCAGGACGGCGGCTGGACCGACCGGCTACCGTGGGTCCTTTTGGGCCTCCGCACGGCCCCCAAGGAGGACCTCCGGGCATCCACCGCCGAGCTGGTCTACGGCCAGCCGCTACGCGTCCCGGGCGAATTCGTGCCCGACGCTACCAGTCCCTGGTCCGCAGCTCGCCAGCGCTCGCACCTCCAGGAGACCGCCCGACGGTTTGCCCCCGTGCCAACGTCCCACCACGGTGACCCCCAGTCCTACGTCCCCCCAGCGCTTCGCACAGCGGATTACGTTTTTGTGCATCATGACGCACACCGGGGGCCACTCAGGCCGCCGTACGACGGACCCTTCCGGGTCCTGCGACGGGGCGACAAGTCCTTCGTCATCGACGTCGGCGGCAGGTCGGACCGGATTTCGGTGGACCGCCTCAAGCCGGCGCACGTGGACATCGACCAACCACCTCGGTTGGCCCTTCCTCCGCGGCGAGGCCGCCCCCCATCCACGGTGCCTCCCGCTCGACCACCCACCCCCACACTGGACACCCCCCCCCCCCCCACGACCCTCCAGGGGTCGCTTCGGCTGGGTCATCAGGACCCCCCTTAAATTGACCCTGCCGGTGCAAGTCGATTCTGGAGGGGCGTGTGTAGCGGTTGCCGCTGAACATACACAATCGCCTTACACCTGCCGAGGACGCAACCACGGAGTGATCGCTGTGCCGGGCTCGCCCAGACTGCCCGGAGACGCTCAGTCTCGCCTTTCCCGGGCTCGCCCGGCCCGTCCGGCGGCACCCAGTCTCGCCGTTCCCGGGCATGTCCAGGCACGCCCGGCCCGTCCGGCGACCCCCAGTCTTGCCGTTCCCGGGCATGTCCAGACTCGCCCAGGTCTCCCGGACACGCCCAGTCGCGCCTTTTAAGGGCAAACGCTCCGGCATGAGATATTCGAGTGCTTGTATATAATGCTGCCCGATAAACGAGTTTTTCAGTTTTTACCCGAGTTGATTTGATGCAATAAAGAAACTCGGACGAATTCCAGCTTTTTGTCGCGTCCATTCTTTCGATTCGAGTTGGAGCACAGCTCCTTCACTATAATAGTTCTGTCTTCACCAGGTCTCGCCAGTATTGTTGCATTTGCATCTGAAACAACCAAGTTATTACATATTCTGAAGCGCGATGATGACGACGATGGAATTGATGCAGCCCTGTCTGAAGTTGCACAGAAAATACTAAAAGAGACTTTCACATCCAAGAAGAAGAGGAATACCTACACAGTCAACATAGATGTTGATATCGCTCGTGAATCAGTCAGTGAAACACACCTGAGTCTGCTTGAGAAAGTGAGTGGAAAGTTAAGTGATTCTCTGCCTGCCCTCATGATTTGTAATATGATTTCCGGAATGGTCCACAAGTCTCCAACTGATCTCCAGATTTCTCTTGGAGTGTCAATGGGGAGAAATAAAAGTCTTACAACTCTTCGACATAAGTTTGGTGTGTGCTGTTCCTATGATGAGGTGACATTGTTTAAATACTCAGCAGCTGTTGCAGTGGCAGAAGAAATGGAGGAATTTAGGTTTAATGGAGACAGTTTGATCCACTGCTGTGCAGACAATTTTGACTGTGAGATCTCATCTCAAAACTAATAAACTCTGCCATTCTTTGGCCATGGTCCTTGCTCAAACTGAGGACAACATAGCTAAATTTCACAAAGAGGAATCAGCAAAGAGAATTGCAGCTGATAAGGAGGACAGGGCGAGTATACAGAGGACTCTTGCATTAGCTATTGATCCACTGGATCCCGACCAACATCCAAATGGTAAACTATTGAACATTGTCACAGGGGAGATGGCACATGAAGACATAAATGCACACAATGCTGTGGACATTGGCCAAACAATGGTTAAAGAGTTCAGGAAAAGCTGGCCTTCAGGTTTCTATGATAAATTATCAAAGCCCATTGTAACTATGCATGACAAGAAGAAACATGTAACATTGGGTGGCAAGAAGTTGTATGATCAGGAAATGATCGATGCGAGGCTCATAGGTCTGATGTCAAGCAACCGATCAGTACCCATAGATGCCTGTCTGAGCACGGAGCTTGCTGCCTATCCTCCGGCGCTATTCGACTCAGCTGGAATGATGCGAGTATTAGGGTGCATCAAACGCCCTTAGGTTCTTGGATTTTAATGTCTATTCTCTCAAATGTTACACTTGTTGGTAGAAGTATGTATGCAAAAAATAAATGAAATCAGAGGTGGTCCTGGGTGGCCACCGGCCACTTTTATATATTTAGGGCCATTTTCGGGGCCGCACTATGTAAAAATGTTTGATTTTGTTATTTTACACCCAAACCTAGTCATGTTTGGTATCAAATTGAAGGTCTTGATGAGAGGAATACAAATATAACAATTTTATGCAAAAAACGATGGTTTGATAATTAGTTTGTATTTTTACATGAATGAAATCGGAGGTCTAATCGTGGGTCCCATACTAGTAGTCTAATAATATCCTTTATTTTCTTTCAGATGGCAGATAAGAAGACCAGATTAGCAAGTGCCATTTTTGGTCTTGGCAATGCTTTTACAGAAGCAGATGGTACATTGACAGGAGTCCGCCTCCCAACTTGCCGGCAGGTTCTTCGATGCGTGATGTGGTACATCCAGAAAGAAATATGTGAAGGCAAACAAACTCAGCCACTGAAATGGAAATCTGCCAGCATCGTCCTTATCCAGCTGAAAAAATTCTACACTAAAGCAAATATTCCTATGCTTTCAGACCATCAATGCTGCAAACTAATACTTGACCTTCTTAATGACAATAACAAATTGCGTCAAATACCTGTTTCTCGCCGAGAATCTCCAAGCACTTTGGCTAAGTTGCAAACCATGAATGAACGTCTTGATAAGACCTTTGGTGTATGGACAAAAGATGCAATGACAAACATTAAGAATGAGGAAGATAGAGTATTTTTAGAGTCAATGAAATCTGACAGAGTAGCCTCATTTGGTGGTGTTGACAAGAAGAAAGTTGATAAAGATCATAGAAAAGAAAAACGCCTCATAGCGGAAGCTTCAAGACGAGAACGTCATGAATCATCCAGTGTACAAGAGATGACAATTAGTTCTGTATGCTCTGATGATAGTGACTCTGCAGATAGCTTGGAAGAAACTGAAGAAGAGGCGATTCCAGAGTTTCAAAGGAAGCGTAGTCACCACAGATCAACATATGCAGGTACATCTGCCTTTATTCCTCATGATATTCTGAAAAGACATTCAGTTGTGTCTGTTGCTACTCGACTAAACATAACTCCTGTTCAACAGGTTGCGCTCACCAAAGCTGTAATTCAAGAGGCAGGAGGTGATCCACGTCGTGTGGCCAAGTCGTACTCAACTGCTGATAAGGCTCGACGGTCAATAACAAGTGCTATCGCCAAAGATATTCAAGAAAATTGGATCGCCCCAACAGCTGCAACACTTCACTGGGATGGCAAGCAGATACCAACGCTCACAAACAAGAATGTCAAGGAAGAAAGATTGCCAGTGTTGGTTGGGAATTCCACTGATGTAAAGCTACTGGGGGTGGCTAGATATCCTCCTGGAAGTGATAGGTCATCAGGTGACATCATTGCCGAGCACACTTACACGTATCTACATTCATGGAAGTGCAAACAATCAGTTGTCAACTTATGTTTTGACACAACAGCATCAAACACTGGACACGTTACAGCTGCCTGTGTTACCATTCAATCAAAACTGGACCGTGCTCTTCTGTGGTGTGCATGTCGCCATCATGTTGGAGAGGTAATCCTGGATCATGTGTTTGACGTTCTCAAAATTGAGGCATCAAAGTCTCCAGAAGTATCTTTGTTCCAAAAATTCCAGAAGAATTGGGAACGCATATCGCATGCAAAGAATGAAAGTTTAACCAAAATTGACATTTCCATGTACAATGACTATGCACAACAGCTGCTTTTATCCTGCAAAAACAAGGTTTTAAGCACAATCCGCACAAGCGCTTCATACTGTAGGGAAGACTACAAGGAAATGGCACAACTCTGCCAGGTAGTCCTCGATGATGATGTCACAAAACAAGGAACACTCCACAGACCAGGGGCCATGCATAAAGCAAGGTGGATGTCAAAGATTCTTTATTCCATCAAAATATGCCTACTTGAAGAGCAAATTTCTCTACTACCTCGAGGAACTGTAACAACACAACATCAACAGAAAAAACTGAAGGAGTTTGTTGTTTTTGTTGTTTATATTTATTGTGATTGGTGGCTCATATGTCAGTCTGCTTCAAATGCCCCATGGTTTGATTTGTGCTTTTACAAGACTCTGCTCAACTATAAAGCTGTCAACTCAACCATTTCAGTCAGCGCTGTGAAAGCCTTTGATAGACATTTGTGGTATTTAACCCCAGAACTGGTTGTTTTGGCACTGTTCAGCAATGCAATTCCTCAAAAGGATCGTCGTGCCCTTGCAGATGTGTTACTGGCCATACAACCAGATGAAATGCCAAGCACTCCAAAACACCGCTACGGTTCTGGATATGGCAAACCGTCATTTCCAAAAATTACAGAAGCGACAACCCTGGCTGATCTTGTGAACGAGGACTCGTGGTTTACAGTAAACCTTCTTCACCTAGATATGACCTTCCTAACAGAGGATGTTGACACTTGGCAAAACAATGAGCACTTCAAGGCAGCCAAGTCCATTGTGGATGGGCTTAATGTTGTGAATGACCCTGCGGAGAGAGCAGTAAAGCTCGCAACTGATTTTGTCTCAACTGCAAGAAGAGAAGACCACTTCCAAAATCTTCTTCAAGTGGTTGAATGTGACCGCAAAGCGAGGCCAAATTTGCGGAAACGAGCAAAGTTGGAGTAGTGACATTGGCGTTGTGCTTAATACATTTTCAAACTTTTAATCAATGAAAGTACAATACTACAACACTGTACTACAACTTTGTAATATGAAGAACGATTTTGGTTAATTTTACATTGACATGTAAGGTTGTTTTAACTGTTTGATATTAGGCATTTAGTAAAAGTAGGACTTTACTTTTGTATATAGGTATAATGGTTAATTTTACATTATCTTGTAGTTAATTTTACATTATCTTGTAAAGTAGTTTAGCTGTGGCCCTAAATGGCCCTAAATATATAAAAGTGGCCGGTGGCCACCCAGGACCACCTCTGATTTCATCTATTTTTTGCATACATACTTCTACCAACAAGTGTAACATTTGAGGGAATAGACATTAAAATACAACAACTTTTTGAAAATCATGGGGCGTTTGATGCACCCTAGCGAGTATCACAAAAGTCAAACCTGAAAACTGCTCTCCAAATCACTACTTCAAAGCGTTCAATCTCTATTGCTGACACTGCTGTGTACGATGTGTCTGCTCTGCTGTGGACCATTAACTGGCCAACTGGTGCACTCCAGTTGTATATCGATGCACTCAAGGTCTTTGTCAAGCAGGCATTGGTGGCTGGAAATGTCGTGTTTGTCTTTGATAGATACTTTGATAACAGTACAAAGGCATACTGTCGCCTGCTCCGACAGGAGAAGCAGGGAACCAGCCGAATCCACATACTTAAACCAGACATGCCCACACCACCTAAGAGTGCAATCCTTGGTGTCTGCAAAAACAAGATGCAGCTAAACAGAATGGTTGCTGAAGCCCTGCTGGATCCTGACTTCTACAAACCCGCCACACAGAATGGACATAGTTTGACTCTCGCAGGTGTAGGTGATGTGCCTCTAGAGATTATGATGGGGATATGTCGGGAGCGTACAGATCTCTCATCAAGCCGTGAAGAAGCTGATCCCATCCTCGTTCAACATGCCATATCACGGTGTGCGATGGGGGAGAACGTTCAAGTTATCTCAGATGACACAGATGTATTCATTCTTCTCCTCCATTTCTATGTCTCCCACAAGTGTACAAGTCCTCTATTCATGAGCTCTCCTCGTGCAGATCGTTCGATTGTAGATCTAAGAGCCACTGCCGAGAAGAACAAGGACAGGGCAAGGGCCATTCTTGTAATGCATGCGTTAACAGGGATTGATACTGTCGCAGCAACCTACAACATAGGTAAAAAGGTGGCACTCAAGGCCCTTCAAACAATTGACCCACAGAGTTTGTCCATCGTTGGCGATCCTTAAGCCAATCTTACTGAGATCTGCAGCTCAGCAACTGCCTTCCTGATTGCCTGCTTTGGCACGACATATGCTGAATGTAAATCAATGACCGAGTGCCGCCTCAAAATGTGGAAGAATAAAACAGGAGCTGGCACATCTATCAAGTTGTGTAGTCTACCACCTACAACTGAAGCAGTAACAGAAAATATCAAGAGAGCGCACTACCAAGTGGCGCACTGGCTGACATAACATAGATGTCCGGTATACCACCACAACTCAGTCCAAAAGACCATGGATGGGAGCAAGACGGCTCTGTCCTGAAACCCTGCACCATCACACAAGGAACAAAACTGGCCCCTGATGAGATCCTTGAAATGGTACGGTGTGGATGTGAAAAATCTGCTTGTAAGGGTGGAAATTGCAAATGTAGCCTCATCGGTTGCACAGTGTTCTGTGCCTGTGAAGCTGGCCAACTGTGTCTCAATCCACTGACCAAGAGATCAAACATAGAAGATGAGGGGGATGAGGATGGTGATGATGCCAGTATAGACTCATAAACTAATATCAGTACAACATCTATTAACAATTATGGCATAAATTTGGAGAATAGTAAAGTGGTCGCTATATTACCTCTTTTGTAAGTGTTTGCATTCAATTTGAGATTTGATATTTCCGTGTCGTGTCTTCTGTGGCCCAATATGAAACCAAACAGGCTTTGAAATTGACCATTACTATTTGACCTTGACTTCAAGTCACTCAAAACACCCTGGTTAATCTACTTATATGCCCATAGACCTAATATCTGGTAAAAAAAATCATCAGAACTGGCCTATAAAATGCTGAAACCTTCTATTTTTCATCTTTTTGGGGTCACATATCACATTGACCATGTGATCTTGACCTCAAAATGCTTCGGTCACCTCACAAATCGATTCAGCAACCTTGGAAACCTATAATTTGATAGTAAAACCAACAAAATCAACCATTAGTTGCTGAGATGTCCTAGTGGTTGTTTTTGCTAGATGCGGGTGGCAGCCATTTTGAAAATATGCAAATTTTAAAAATGCCACCGCCTAAATTTAATGTTATCATCCAGAAATGTTGACTAGGAGTCCCAAGGATGCCAAAAATGCAAAAACCTCTATGACTTGTTTTTTGAAGGGGTTCAACTGGATTTCCCCCTGACTCTATTGGCTATGAATGCGTTTGAGAGTGACAGTTCTCCGGTCACTGCTGCTCAAGTTAGGTTGTGGTCTTTCAGAGATCCTGTGTTATCTGTAGTCAAGCGTTGCGTTATGACTGGCGATTGGTCCGGCATACCAGACTCGGAGGAGTACAAAGTATATTTACGGTGCAGAGATGAGCTATCTGTCCAGTCAGATTGCCTAGTTTGGGGAGGACGTGTCATCATGCCAACACAGGGGAGAGAGAGATTGGTTTCTGAACTACATAGTACCCATCCTGGCATTGTTATGATGAAAGCTATTGCAAGGTTTCATGTTTGGTGGCCTGGTATTGATTCCGAACTTGAATCTTGTGTTCATCGTTGTGATACGTGTACGCAGCTCAGTAAGTTGCCAGCAAAATCGCCACTGAGCCTGTGGTCGTGGCCTTCCAAACCTTGGTCCAGGATTTATATTGACTTTGCAGGTCCGTTCTTAGGGAAAATGTTCCTAGTCATTGATGCATTTTCCAAGTGGATTGAATGCTCTATAACAATGGTTCCCAACCTGTGGTACACGAGGGCCTTCCAGGTGGTTCGCGAGCACTTTCGGGCTCAACCTTTTTAAAAAATGATTTGGCCCGATACATCTGGGAACCCTGACACACACTCGGCGCTGGCAGTTATCCCGTTGCCTCCATACTGTGAATGTGTACGTGTCTTAGCACTCGTCTGTGTTTCCCTTCACTTGTTATTATATTGTATCTTTATTTTTTTTTCTATATTTCTTTATTTATTTCTTGATTAATTATTTTATTCTTGACTAATTTTTTTTTTTTTTTTTTTCCCACAGGATTTGACAACATGCCGAAGCAAAAGTATGACCCGACATACATAAAGTATGGTTTCATAGCAATCGAACGTGGAGGAGAAGCTCTTCCGCAGTGTATGGTCTGCATGAAGTCCCTTTGCAATGAGGCCATGAAACCCAGCCTGCTCAGACGTCATCTTGAGACAAACCACGCGGACAAGAAGGATCGAGATCAGAGCTACTTCCAGCGACTTGGCGAGAACGTGAAGCGGCAGCGCCTGGACAAGACTGGCCAGTTCTACCAGAAGGGGGCAGGGATTGTCAAAGCATCCTATGAAGTCGCTCTCCTAGTGGCCAAAAACATGAAGGCGCATACCATTGCAGAGTCTCTCGTCATGCCAGCGGCAAAGATCTTGGTCAGGCACGTGATTGGAGAGGAGGCGGTGGCGAAGTTGGACAGTGTATCCCTCTCGAACAACACTGTATAGCGCCGTAGAGGAAATGTCAGGCGACATTGCTGACCAAGTGATTGCGGGAGTGAGAGCCTCAAAGTTTGGGTTTGCAATCCAACTCGATGAATCGACGGACGTCACCAACTGCTGTCAACTACTTGTCTATGTTCGCTTCACACAGAATAATACTATGAAGACTGAGCTGCTGCTGAGCCAGGAGCTATCCAGTACAACGAAAGGAAAGGATGTTTTCAACGTTTTGGACAATTTCTTCAAGCAGAATGAACTGGATTGGGGAAAGTTGGTCGGATGCACGACAGATGGGGCTCCGTCTATGCTCGGTCGAAAGTCAGGGTTTCAAGCCCATGTGAAAGCTGTGTCACCAAACGCCACCGGTGTCCATTGTTTCATACACAGATTCGCCCTTTCAACTAAGGTGCTCCCTCCGAATTTGTTATCATGCTTGAACCGAGTTATCAAAATCGTGAATTTCGTGAAAACATCCGCCCTGAATACTCGGCTGTTCAAACTGCTCTGTGAAGATCTCGGCTCCGACCACATCTGTCTCCTCTACCACACAGAGGTTCGCTGGCTCTCCCGGGGGAATACGACGAGGCGTCTCTTTGAACTGAGGGATGAACTCCTCGTATTCTTCACAGAGAAAGAACACGATTTTCAAAAAGATCTGGAGGACGAGGAGTTTATCTCAAGGTTGGCCTACCTGTCGGACATTTTTGGGGTCTTCAACCACTTAAACCTGTCGTTCCAAGGGCCCAACTGCACTGTCTCAGACTTCATCTCGAAGCTGGGAGCGTTTGTCAGGAAGTTGGACCTCTGGATCAAGAACGTGGAGAGAAAACGCTACGGAATGTTCGAACTCCTGACTACCCTTGAGAGCGAGCCCAATGATGAATTTTCCCAAGAAATTGTCCGTCACCTCTCACTGCTCAAGACTGAGTTTATGCATTACTTCCCAGACGTCACATGTTGTGCCTACATCGCCAATCCGTTTTCCGTTGATCCAGGCGATCTGCCTGTCAGGACCGGGGAACAAAAGGAGCTCATAGATGTCCAGGCTGATGAGACAGCAAAGACGAAGCACAAGGAATGCTCTCCTATGAACTTCTGGGTGAGCATGGCCTCCTCGTACCTGATACTAACCGGTCACGCTGTTCCCCAGCTACTGCTTTTCCCCTCTACATGGGAGTGCGAGCAGGGGTTCTCAGCCATGCTGACCATCAAGTCAAAGAGCCGGAACCGTCTTGCTGCGCCCGGGCATGATTTCCGATGTGCTGTGAGCAAAGTTATGCCCCGCATCGACCAGCTGGTGGAGAAGAAACAGATGCAGCCCTCGCATTAAATTGTGTTCTTTGTTGACAGTTAGTTCATTTGTGTGTTCTACTTGTGAATAAATTGATATCTTATCGAATTGAGTTTTTCTGGAACCAGGTGGTACGCGGCGACGGTACGGGACCTCCAAGTGGTACTCGATCAGAAAAAGGTTGGGAACCACTGCTCTATAATGTCTACCAGCACTTCTGCAGCTACCATTGAAAATTGACGTGTCATGTTCGCTACTCACGGTCTACCAGATGTGTTGGTAAGCGATAATGGCTCGTGTTTCACATGTCAGGAATTTCAGGAATTCATGAGGTTGAATGGCATCAGACATGTCCGTTCTGCTCCGTTCAAACCCACTTCTAATGGCCAGGCAGAGCATGATGTACAGATTATCAAGC
This sequence comes from Myxine glutinosa, assembly GCF_964187855.1. NCBI lineage: Eukaryota > Metazoa > Chordata > Myxini > Myxiniformes > Myxinidae > Myxine > Myxine glutinosa. Next base: position 49,651,619 of record NC_136274.1, read on the forward strand.
AAGGATTAAGGCATGTTACTCAAGGTCCGCTTCAAACGCGTTTGTCACGCATGTTGCTAGGGTATAGATCACGACCACATACCGTAACTGGAGTGCCCCCAGCAGAATTACTTACGAAGCGAGACCTCAAAACTGCACTCTCTCTCTTGTTCATCCTGACGGTGAAACTGTTGCTAGCAAGCGTCAGAGTCACAAGTTCTATCATGATCGTACGGCTGTGTTGCGTGACTTTGCTGTAAAGGATCCAGTTTATGTGCTAAACAATGGCCTTGGAGCGAAATGGCTGCCAGGTGTAGTTCTTAACAGGGAAGGCACCCGTGTTTTTTGTGTCGAGCTGAAGGATGGGCGTATGGTTCGGAAACATATGGACCAAATCAAGCAGCATTCTCTTGAGTTAGAGGAAAATGCAAATCCTGCGGTTCATCCAGTTATTGTTCCATTGTTCGAAAGAGCAACTGTTGTTTCCGAGCCTGCATCTGAAGCCGTCAGTGATGCGTCTCCACCCGAAGTTCCTGCACCTGTGCCTGGTACATTTCCTCTGCGTAGGTCTTCCCGTACATCTAGACATCCAGACCGGTTGGATTTGTAATTAAGGCGGGGAGATATTGTGATGTATGCGAGTCTGGTGTGTGCATGCGCGACACACGGGACCAGGAACGTGTAGCTGCGTGCAATGCGAATAAAGCTGATATAAAGTTGAGTGCCTTCATTGGTCTGATTGTTCGTGCTTCCAGACATCACAAAGCCCAACTTTCCATTCTCATACTTTGTGAAAGTTACTAGTCAATATAAAAAAAATATAAAACTCAAACAAACTTTTGTCTCAACCTCCATAACAAAGTTCTGTATCGCTTTGCTTTCGGCTTATTGCATTATATTCTGTTCTGGACTTTTGTTTTTCCTCATTATCTCTGTACTCATCATAAAGGCAAAACAAGGCCAGTGGTGTCCCTTATTGTTTTCTTCAACCTCCTGCCTCTTCTCCCAGTATGACTATTTCTGTATTAAATTTGAGTTGCAGCTAAAGTTTACAGTAATAAGGTGGAGGCAAGACCCAGCCTCCCACCTATCATCCTTACTCTTGGTCCTATTGTTCAGAATTCCAATTCTGATTCTGATGTACCATACTGTGTCACAGAGTGTCGGTGCTGCCAAAGTAAGGGTTATACAGAGTGATTTACCATTGCGATCCCAGCAGCAGTCAGGGCAGGAATTTGTAATTTGGTCAAGGTGCTCGTCTACTGTTCACCAAGGTCACCGTGAGATCTTCAACGTCCACCAACTAATGAGCTGATAGGCAGAATGCCCAGTTTAATGTCCATCCAAGGGACGCCACACACATCCATGGATCACTAACAACTCAGTTGGAAACAGGTGTCCGGGGGTTCAGATTAAAATCCATGAAAAATGGTGGTGCACATCGACGAAGCGGCCTCTCCGGGTCCGGAAGAAACGGTGCTAAATGTGCTAAATGTTGTTTCTCGGTCAAATGTTTCGAGATACAAGTGCATCAGGAACACCCATGCACGTGTCTACGACCACCAGATCATGTTGGAAATCGGAAAACGACGCTCATCTTACCAGCTAACTATTCCGAAGGAGGAGCTGTGTAGCCTTGGCCTGCTACGTGAACCAGGCCCCGAGACCGCGGCGCCGCCTGTCATAGCTGCCTGAATGAGAAGGCGCCGCAAGCGGTGCGAGAGAAAACGGAAGCACGGCAAGCGGGTCGGAATCCGTATTAGACTAAAGGCTAACCCCAACAGATCAGCTCTCCCGTCCATTCTATTCTCCAATGTTCGTTCCTTGGATAACAAATTGGACTACCTCAGATTACAACAAACTACCCAGCATGAGATGAAGGACTGCTGCATTTTTATTTTTACAGAAACGTGGCTCCATGACAACATTCCTGATATGGCCATTCAACTGAACGGGCTAACCTCCTTTCGTGCGGACAGGGAAGTTTCAATGTCCGGTAAGACCCGTGGATGTGGTTTGTGTGTTTATATTAACAAAGATTGGTGCGAAAACGCTACGGTAGTCTCGAGCTACTGCTCATCGCTGGTGGAGTTCCTGATGGTTAAGTGTCGGCCCTACTATCTGCCAAGGGAATTTACCACCATTGTTATCATGGCTGTGTACATCCCTCCCAGCACCAACGCTAAGGAGGCACTGTGTGTACTCCATGGAGCCATCAGCAAACTGCAGACTGCACACCCCGACGGCTTTTTTATTACCACTGGGGATTTTAACCACGCAAATCTCAAGTCAGTTCTCCCTAAATTCCATCAATATGTTAACTTTGCAACTAGAGGGGTGAATACATTGGACCTAGTTTACACGAACATTCGAGATGCATGCAAGGCTGTACCCCGCTACCACCTTGGCTACTCAGACCACATCTCTGTTATGCTAATCCCAGCGTACAGACCGTTGCTTAAACGTACCAAGCCGTTTCTGAAACAGATCAGAGTGTGGCCAGTAGGAACTACCTCAGCATTACAGGACTGTTTCGACCACAGATTGGAGTATGTTCAAGGAGGCTGCTACCTATAGTCATCTCACTAACTTGGAGGAGTATGCGGCATCTGTGACTGGTTACATCAGTAAGTGCATTGATGAAGTCACTGTCTCCAAGTCCATCATTACACGAGCCAACCAGAAGCCATGGATGATTACAGAGGTCCATGTGCTGCTGAAAACCTGTGATGCTGCCTTCAAATCAGGTGACAAGGCAGCCCTCAGAACAGCGAGGGCCAACCTGTCCAGTGCCATTAGGGAGGCAAAGCGCACGTATGCACGAAAAATCCATGGCTATTTCCGAGACATCAGAGGCATGCAGCGCATGTGGTTGGGCATTCAGGCCATTACCGATTACAAGACCACACCACATGTCTGCGATAGTGATGCCTCCCTTCCGGATGTGCTGAATGGCTTCTATGCACGGTTTGATGCGTTGAACGACATGTCCGTGAGGAAGACCACCGCTCCTCCCGATGATCAGGTACTGTCTGTCCACAGGGGACTGGTCAGGGTTGAGAGAACAATGAACGGAGCAAAGTACAGCGATATCCTTAATAAAAACCTGAAACAGAGCGCTCAGGACCTCAGACTGGGCCAAAGATTCACCTTCCAACAGGACAATGACCCTAAGCACACAGCCAAGACAACGCAGGAGTGGCTTAGGGACAACTCTGTGAAGGTCCTTGAGTGGCCCAGCCAGAGCCCTGACTTGAACCCAATTTAACATCTCTGGAGAGACCTGAAAATGGCTGTCCACCGACGGACCCCATCCAACCTGACAGAGCTTGAGAGGATCTGCAGAGAAGAATGGCAGAAAATCCCCAAATCCAGGTGTGCAAAGCTTGTCGCATCATACCAAAGAAGACTCAAGGCTGTAATCGCTGCCAAAGGTGCTTCAACTAAGTACTGAGTTAAGGGCCTGAATACTTATGTCAATGTGATATTTCAGTTTTTTCTTTTTAATAAATTTGCAAAACTTTCTAAAAACCTGTTTTGTCTTTGTCATTATGGGGTATTGAGTATAGATTGATGAGGGAAAAAAATGAATTTAAACGATTTCATCATAAGGCTGCAACATAACAAAATGGTGAAGTGAAGTGAAGGGGTCTGAATACTTTCTGAATGCACTGTATGTAAGAATGCTATTTATTGATTTCAGTTCAGCATTTAATACAATTATACAAGAAATAATACAATTATACATTATACAATACAAGATGGTGGAAGAAGAAATGTGGGCAAGGGGGTTAACAAGGAGAGATGCAGAAAATAGGGCAAAATGGAGAAGATTGTCATGGGGACCGCAAGGCTAACCCCCGCTCCAGCAGGGAAAATGGCCTTTAAAATGCATGTTGTTGTTGTTGTATTTAATACAATTATACCCCAGAAGTTGATAGAGAAGTTGGGCCTGTTGGGCTTGAACACCTCCCTCTGTAATTGGATCCTGGACTTCCTGACCGAGAGACCTCAGACAGTCCGGATCGGAAATAACATCTCCGACATCACCACACTGAGCACCGGTGTCCCCCAGGGCTGTGTGCTCAGTCCACTGCTATTCACAATGCTGACTCATGACTGTTCTGCCAAGGACAGTTCAAATCATATCATCAAGTTTTCTGACGACACGACAGTGGTGGGTCTCATCGGCAACAATGATGAGTCAGCATACAGAGAGGAGGTGGAGTGGCTAGCAGTCTGGTGTAGCAACAATAATCTGTCTCTTAATGTGGTAAAACAAAAGAGATGACTGTGGATTTCAGGGAAGGCCCGCGCTGACCACTCCCCACTGTACATAAAACGGTTCCACCGTGGAGACAGTTAGGAGCACAAAGTTTCTTGGTGTGCACATCACAAATGACCTCAAATGGTCCTTCAACACCACTTCCCTAGCCGAGAGAGCACAGCAGCGTCTCTATTTCCTGTGACGCATAAGGAAGGCAAGCTTTCCCTCCCCCCCCCCCCCCCCTCCATCCTCACCATATTCTATAGGGGTACCATTGAGAGCGTCCTGACCAGCTGTATTACTGTCTGGTACGGGAATTGCAATGTCTCGGACCGCCAGACTCTGCAGCGGATAGTGAAGAAAGCTGAAAACATCATTGGGGTCTCTCTCCCCTCCATGCAGGATATCTATTACAAACGCTGCATATGCAAGGCCGCCAGCATAGCTGACGACCGTTTCCACCCGTCCTATGGACTTTTTGCCCTCCTGCCGTCTGGGAAAAGGTACCCCGCAGCATCCGGGCCAGATCTGCCAGACTCTGTAACAGCTTCTTCCCCCAGGCTATCAGGCTCCTCAACACCCTGTTACCTTCCACCACCCGCTTTAATTTAACTAACAGGGTCTAAACGTCCTCCCCCTCACCTCCCTTACCCTCCTTACCCTCCTTACCCTCCTTACCCTCCTCCCCCCCCCCCCCCCCCCCCGCTTGCACTACATACATCATATGCTGCTTTTCACATGTTTCTACATAAATGGTTTACTTATCAGATGTGACCTACAGTCAACTGTCCAACTCTATACATTTTGTTTAAAATTTTATTTTATGTTGTCTTGGATATACTCATATTGCCATGGATATTTATTGTGTATTTACTGTATACTATCCTGTGTATTTATAATATTGTTCTGTGTATTTATGGTACTAGGGCGTGCCCGCACGTACGGGCACGCCCGTACGTGCTTGCCCGTACGTGCGTGCAAAAAAACATGCGTGCAAACAACAACAACAAAAAAAAACTTTGAAACCACGTGGCAGTAACGACCACAGAACCCCCCCCCTCTATTTACATGAAATGGTTTGGTCCATTCGCAACGACCACAGAACCCCCCCCCCCCCCCTCTATTTACATGAAATGGTTTGGTCCATTCGCAAAGCCAAAGCGAACGGCTTGCGAGTACGGTGACCATACCTTGGGAACCACTTGTCCGATTAATTTCAAACCTTGAAAAGGCACATCCTCGGGTCCCCAGCAATATACCTGGCAAGTTTCAAGTATATCGGACCGGTAGTTGTCGAGAAACAGCGGTCGCATACAGACAGACAGACACACACACACACACACAGAGATTACTGGAATTATAGATAGATTGCGTTACACTTGTCATGTCCAATTGCACTATGTGTAGTCTTACTTGTATGTTTATATTGCACCGAGGTCCAGGAGGAACGTCATTTCGTTCCATTTTATACTGTATTGTATATGGATGGGATGACAATAAAGTTTATTGAATTGAATTGAATTGACTTGAATTGAATTGACCCTGCTGACCCTGAAGTTTGTATTTTTTTAAAGCTATTTTCGTTATTTTGAGCATACGTAAGAAGAAGAAGATGTCTGAATACAAACGGATGCGGATGGGCTTTGCATTTTGAGATGCTTTCTGGTTTAGCAGTTGCAACTGGTCCTGCCCCACCCACCCCCCACTCCACCCCTTTATTTCATTTCTGCACATGGTTAAAACCCACAGTGCGATAAGCTCCACAAACTCTTAATCCGAACCGATCATCAAAATTCCAACTTCAGAATTGACTAACACCAACAGCAGTCCCAACTACTAATAAAGTGTTCTTTGCTAAAAACGTTTCATTCAAAAAACGCGTCTGAGCAGTTTCCATGGAAGTAAGAAGTTAAAAACGATTATTACGTTTAATTTTTTTTTTTTAAGCTGAACGAGAATCCCAGCCTCGCTTAAATAAATGCATATACACACTTAGTTATAAAATCGCAAGATATGGTTTATTTTGTCAGTTTTCACTCCAGATTTGGACATTATTTAGTCTACAGCATCCAATCCTCATATCCGAATCCAGATTTTGATGATATGCTTCAATTATGCAATGATAATCAGTCGTGTTTCCAAGGCAAGGCACGTCTGAGTAGGCCGAAACAAAATGGCGGCCTAAGAACCCAGCGAGGTGCAGCACTGACCAAGATGGTGGGCCGCCATTTTGGTAAACCACCACATCGGGTTTTTTCTTATGAACACCTCGTTAATAATCTTCAAAAAGGGTGTTATAACACACCCAAACACCAAGTTTTCATCCTTGCAATCTGTTGGAGGTCCAGGTGTATGCATGCAAAGTTTGGGGCCGCTAGGTTTCATAGTTTTGGGGTTATGGAGGAGACGGATGGACACTGCCTTTTATTATCACATATATATTCGGTTATATAGGCCTACAACTAATGTCGAACACGTTGCGGTGGGAGTTTAAATCCCGAAATGTACCAAACGATGATATTTTCGAAGGTCTTTTCGAAGCTGTTCCATGCGCTCACGCTCTCGAAGCTAAGTGATCTATCACAATCGTGTTTTTGTCGAGACTGTATCTATCTTTCAGTGTGTGTACCTATATCTTTTGGAAAATTTTCGGTGCTAATTTTTCGTACATGTATACACAATCGTCGGTTAATGGTATCGAGTATTCTGCGGCCTAGTACTCGTAGGCTTAGACTACCGTACCGTCTCCGACCTTGTGGTTTTGTTTTTCTCTCAGCGATTCGTCGAATGCGCTGAAATTATTTTCGTTCTCTGTTTCGTACCAGTCGCTCACCCCGTACCTCCTTGTATAATATCTGTACTCACAAAAAAAAAAAAAAAAACCCCAAAGAAATATTTCCTTCCCAGGTCTTATTCGTTTATTTGTTGTTCTTTTTGTTCGTTCGTTCTTCGTTCGCGATCACGCGGTTAGAAATGTATAATCTCTCCCCTGAACAACTATTTTCTCTCATATATTATAACACCCTTTTCTTCTTTTCCTACAAAAGGATGCTTTCGTCTTGCTCACCAAATCTATTCATTCCAAAAAATATATATAATACCATCTCTTACAGTTCCTCCTTTCTACATTCCCTAAACTATCCAGAACTCCACCCTCCTCCAGTGTCCTCAAACGTATTTTTGACTCGAAGGTCTCAAACTCATTTTGCAAAAAATGTTCGTTTCCCATGAATCGTACACTTTTCAAAATCCAATCTCACCCCTCCCCTCCAAATCCTCCCCATCACCTATCCCTTTCAAATCTCCCCCCTTGCCCCTTCCCTCCCCTCCCTCCTAAACTCCCCCCACACCCCTCCCCTCCGAGACTCTCCCTCGCTCCTCCCCTCCTAGACTCCCCTCTCAACCCTCCTCCTCAAAGCATCCTCCCTGCTTCTTCCCCCTTCCAACTTTCACCTTCATCTCCCCAAACCTTCTGCCTCGCTCTTCCCCCTCCTCAAATAACACCTCACTGTGCCTCACCCAATCTCCATCAAACCTTTTGTCCGCCCCATTCTTCCCTTTCTCCAAGCTATTCTGAAATCTCTGAAATCTCTGACACACCTTCAACAGCTCTCCCTACCTCTTCCTCCTCTTCCACATCTTACCCTACCCCTCCCCCCCCTGTTCTGGACCCGATGCTCCCCCTTCCTCTTCATTAACGATATGGACCTCAAACATCCGGGGCCTTCGCTCAAACTTAACAGACCTCTCCATACAGGTTGCTTCTGACAAACCAGATGTGATCTGCTTAACAGAAACTTTCCTCCATCATGATGTCTCTGATGCCTTGGTATCTCTCCCAGGTTACTCCCTCCTCTGGTATGATAGACCTGAGCCTCGTCCTGGAGGTGGGGTTGCTATCTTTATAAAAAACTCCCTTCCTCACTCGCCCTCCACTGCCCTCTCTCCACCTCACCCCCAGGAATACCTTTGGCTACGGCTTCCCCTTCGCTCCCACCTTTTGTTCATATGTGTGTTGTACCGTCCACCAAACAGCGATGACTCCATCTACATCTCACTGTCTGATATGGACCAACTTCTATCTACCCATCCCAACTCTCTCTTCCTCATATGTGGTGATTTCAATTGTCACCATGCCAGTTGGCTGGGTGTGGGTACCTCTCTCACCAGCCATGGCTCTTCAGCAAAGGACTTCTGCGACTCACTGGGACTGACACAATCTGTCAATTTCCCGACCCGGATCTCAGTCAACGGAGCATCTTCTCTTCTGGATTTGGTTATGACAAACTTCCCTGAAAATGTCTGCTGCTCTTCTTCTGCTCCAATCGGCTCATCTGATCATGTGCTTGTCAAAGTGGACATCTCTGACCATTCTCAGAGAGCCTCCTCAGCGTCGACGAGTCTGGCATTTCACTCAGGCCAACTGGCACGGTCTTCAAGCAGCCATCAATCATCTGGACTGGTCTCCCATCTCTACCGCCTCTGACATCAACTCATCCTGGGAATTCTTTCAAAGTAAATTGCTCTCTCTCATGCACAGATTTATACCATCTCGTCTTCAGTTGTCATACCCTTCCTCCCGTCCATGGTACACGGAATCTTGTGGTGAGGCTGTTGCCCTGAAACAACTTGCTTTCGTCTCCTGGAAAGCAAATCCAACGGAAGGAAATCTCATTTCCTTTCACAAAGCCCGAAACAAGTGTGTGTCCACCCTCAGGAGAGCCAGGAAACAATATCTCACCATTCTCAAGACCGAACTCTCTTATCTGTCTCCCTCTTCCAAATCCTGGTGGCGTCTGGTCAAATCTGTTTCTGGTGTTTGTTCCCCCTCCATCCCCTCCCTCACTTCAAACGGCTTAACGGCTGACTCCGCACGTGAAAAAGCTGAATGCCTCAACTCTGTGTTTGCCTCTAAATCTTGTGTCCCAAACCCATCCCTCTCTGTACCCACCAGACCCAGTCGTACCCAGCTGCTCCTGGACTCTGTGTCCTTTCCTCCTGACAAGGTGGAAAAGTTTCTGTCAACCCTCGACTCTGATTCTGCAACTGGTCCTGATGGCATCAGCCCACGGGTCCTAAAATCATGTTCTTCTGCTCTTTCACTCCCTCCTTCTGTTCTCTTCACCCTCTCTTTTGCTCAAGGTCATCTGCCATCTGCTTGGAAATCAGCCAACATCACCGGTTTGCACAAAAAAGGTGCAAAAACAGACCCCAGCAACTACAGACCAATCAGCCTTCTCCCAATTATCAGCAAAGTCATGGAATCCATCATTGCTTCAGATATTAAATCTTTCCTCTTCTCCAATGGCTTGATCTCTGATCATCAATTTGGTTTCAGACCTGGTCACTCTACTCTGGACATGCTGCTTCTGCTTTCTCAACAATGGATGGAGGTCCTCAACGCCAAACAGGAAATTAGAGCTGTCTCCCTTGACATTTCACGTGCCTTCGATACGGTCTGGCACCCTGCTCTGCTCACCAAACTCTCCTCCTTTGGTATCCATGGAAATCTCCACGCATGGCTGGCGGACTTCCTCTCTGGTCGTAGTCAACGTGTGGCCCTGAATGGGTTTCTCTCATCTCCTCTTCCTGTTCAGGCTGGAGTTCCCCAAGGTAGTGTTCTGGGCCCTGTGCTTTTTCTGGTCTTCATCAATGATCTCTCTGACTCTCTTGAAAATCCTCTCTATCTCTTTGCTGACGACTCTACTCTCTGTCGCTCCATTCCTCATCCCTCAGATCGGCAGTCTGCAGCCTCCTCACTCTCTGCAGACCTGGACAAAATCACAGACTGGTCAAACAAGTGGAACATGTCTTTCAATCCTGACAAATCTCACACTCTTACAATGTCTCTCCGAAAGGACCGACTGGACAACCCTCCCATCTACTTTCTCAACAATCCTCTCCAAGAAGTTCTGTCGCTCAAGCTTTTGGGTCTCACTATCTGCCATGATCTTTCTTGGGAAAACCACATTTCCAAGCTGGCCTCCAAAGCCAGTCGCCGACTGGGCATCCTCCGTCGTGCGAAGTCCTTCCTTGGCACACCTGAGCTCCTCACCACATACAAGGCTTTCATCCGCAGCTCAATGGAATACTGTTCTCCCCTCTGGGCTGGTGCTCCTGCCTCACACCTTGCTCGGCTTCACGCTGTTGAGGCCAAAGCTTTCAGAATCATTGGAATCTCCTGCGATGTAGTCAACACCGAGGGCCTTTCACTCACTCACCGCAGGCAGGTTGGTGGTCTTTCTGTCTTCTACCGACTCCTCTCCGGCCTTGCTCCCCCAGCTCTCTCTGTGCTCTGTCCCCCCAATATTCCTTCAGGTCGCACAAGATCTGCCTGCAACCCTCTTATGGTTAAACTGCCAAAGTCTAGGCTCTCTGCTCACCTTCACTCTTTCATTCCCCTTTTCTCCCGCCTCTGGAACAAACTCCCCCACTCCCTTCAATCCCACTCCTCCCTCCAGGTCTTTAAAACAGCTGTTCACCACCATCTCTTATCTTCCCCCATCGAAAACCTTGATCTTTTCTACCCCCGGCAATTCACCCCAGAGTCCTTGCAGTGTTCATATGTTTTATTCCTCTCCCACCTCCCCCCAAGTCCTCCCGATGTCCCTGCTCTCAAATGTTGTGTTTGTGTCCTTCCCCCTCTTCCCCCTCTCTTTTGTGTCCTTCCCCCTCTCTCCCCATCTTGTCTGCCGCTCCCCTTGTTTTTTGTGTTTTGTGTGTCGGTTTGTCTTTTTGTGTGATTAATGTTAGCTCTTTCACGAGCCTCGATCTGGTATACAAAAAAAATAAAAAATAAAAAAATAAAAAACGGTTTTCATTCCTGTGGAGCCGTTCCGGTAAAAGCTCGCGCGCGGCTGAGGAGAATCACGAGGATCGAAACGCTTTTTATTACCTTCGCAAAAGCGGAAGGTTATGTTATTAAAACTAAACGGGTCTATTCGCGAACAAATAACAAGCAGCGAAATTAAAATCAATAATCACTATATACAATGTGGTAAACAATGAGGTGAGATAAATCCAGTAAAACTAAGGCGCCTCTCCAGTCACAATCACAAATGGGGTGAGGGACACAACCGGGCGACTTATCTTTGTGGCAGCGGGAAGGTGGGCAGTCTGGGCACGGATCTGGTGTTGAAGAGATGGGCAAGGTGAGGTGACAACTGGACGACAAAAAGGTGATGAGGGTTCGGGCAGGACGATCACAGGCAATCGAATCGGGGAGGCCGAAGACAGCTCCAGGGACCAAGGCAGGATGGCCTCCTTAAAGCTTTCCACCTCTCAACTCCCCTCAGAACTCCACCGCTCCCTTCACAAACGCAGTTAGCACCACCGTTCTCCTCACACAAAACTCCCTTATTCGCTTCACTCTACCGAGAGCGCCTCTGCACACCGTTCGCCCGTTCCCGCTCGTCTTGGCTCCTCCCCCTTCTCCTCAGCCTCTTCACAGACACAGCGAGCGCCACAGCACTTTGTTCCCACCCAATTCTCCTCAGAATTCAGCCCCTTGCTCCTCCCTCGTCTCCCTTGACAACCTCTGAGCTCCA